>NC_142797.1:50260418-50470418 GCF_049724085.1 Artemia sp. Qi Xiang Cuo | reverse complement strand
TGTCTATGGATATAACATAACCCCCCCCCCCCTCCCCCCAAAGTCACAGGGAAAAGGTCTTAATTTGTAAAAATTGCCCATTGTTTACGCATAGTATTTGTTATTGGGAAGCATGCATTCATTTTAGGGTGGGAAGACGAATTTTGTGCTTTTTTCTTTTTTTTTCACGGGAGAACTTTCCATGGGAGGGTAGTTTCCATGGGGTAAGCCTGTCCGAGGCAATTATATACTGGGGAAATTTGCCAGAATGCCAATACAAAATTCTTCTTATATTTCTTGCTTTATCTTTTCCATCCCAATTCTACGCATGGAGTTGTTAAGGGTAATTGACCTGGGTAAATTTTCACCGGGATTGAATTGTCTAGAGGGTATATCTATGGGGAGGGTATTTCTTCATGGAGGTGGGGCCAGATTTTATGGAATTATTTAAAAAACGACCAGAAATTAAGTAAAAACACAAGTTTTTCCAACTGAAAGTAAGGAGCAACATTAAAACTTAAAACGAACAGAAATTATTACTTATATGAAGGGGGTTGCCTCCTCCTCAACTCCTCACTCTTTAAGCTAAAGTTTGAAGTTTGTTCTAATTCTTTAAGAACGACTCCTGAAAGACAAGGGTCGTTTAATTGGAACAATAAGAAGTATTTTTCAATACTTTGTGTACCAATCAGAATTCTTTGATTGACATTTGCAAAAAAAGGGGTAATAGATTTGTGAATTGGAGTGTACGTTTGACATCACCAGGCACGTGCGAGGGAAATTTTTTGTTGGAGGGGGGGGGGGGGGCTTAAAAAGGCAAAAATGGGTGAACTACATTAGTTTATAAGACGGATCATGAAAACCCCAAGGTTTTGTGTACCAATAATGGACCGGAGGTAGCCTCCCCTAAGTACACGAATGGATATCGCTAGAATATTTTAAGTGTAGGCTATGTTATTAAAAAAATTGGACGCTACAATCAGAATTCTTTTATTGACATTTTTATGGGTGAACTACATTAGTTTATATGACGGATCGTGAAAATCCCAAGGTTTTGTGTACCAAGAATGGACTGGAGGTAGGCTCCCCTACATACACGAATGGATATCGCTAGAATATTTTAAGTGTAGGCTTTCTTATTTAAAAAATTGGACACTACAATCAGAATTCTGTGATTGATATTTGCAAAAAAAGGGAGTAATAGATTTGTGCATTTGAGTGTAGGTAGGCAATCACAAGGCACGAGTGAGGTAAGTTTTTTGTTGGAGGGGGGGGCTTAAAAAGGCAGAAATAGGGTGAATTACATAAGTTTTTAAGACGGAGCGTGAAAATCCTAAGGTTTTGTGTACCAGGAATGGACCGGAGGTAGCCTCCCCTACATACACGAATGGATATCACTAGAATATTTTAAGTGTAGGCTTTGTTATTTAAAAAATTGGACGCTACAATCAGAATTCTTTGATTGACATTTTTTTGCAAATGTCCTGATTCCATGTGGTTTTTCTTTACTTAGTGTCCATTAAAAAAATAATTTTTTTTGTTAAATAAGTTGTTCTTGTATCTTTTAAACTTTATTTAAGGGGTTCTAGAGACGCTGTTGCCTGATTCCAAGGTTTTTTTCTTTAATTGATATCCATTCAAAATCGAAATTTTTGTCTTAAATAAGTAGTTCTTGTATCTTTTAAAAGAGCTTTACGGGGTTTGAGAGACTCGGTTGCCCGATTTCGTGTGGTTTTTATTAACTTAGTGTCCATTAAAAACAATATTTGTGTTTTAAATAAGTAGTTCTTGTATCTCTTAAAAGAGCTTTACGGGGTTTGAGAGACTCTGTTGCCTGTTCCCGTGGGGTTTTTATTTACTTTGTATCCATCAAAACAAAATTTTTTGTGTTAAATTAGTAGTTCTTTTATCTGTTAAAAGAGATTTACGAGGTTTGAGAGACTCGGTTGCCTTATTCCGTGTGGTTTTTCTTTACTTGGTGCCCACTAAAATCAAATTTTTGTGTTAAATAAGTAGTTCTTGTATCTCTTAAAAGAGCTTTACAGGGTTTGAGAGACTCTGTTCCCTGATTCCATGTGATTTTTCTTTACTTGGTATGCATTAAAAACGAAATTTTTGTGTTAAATAAGTAGTTCTTGAATCTTTTAAAAGAGATTTAAGGGGTTTGTGAGACTCGGTTGCCTGATTCCGTATTGATTTTCTTTACTTGGTACCCATTAAAAGCAAAATTTTTGTGTTAAATAAGTAGTTCTTGTATCTTTTAAAAGAGCTTTAAGGGTCTTGAGAGACTCGGTTGCATTGTATTTTACATAATTTTGTTACAAAAACCCTTATTAGCTCAGATTTTATAGAAATAGTTTTATTTTTCGATCCGAAAATAGACTAAAGTTTCAGATTTGAACCAGAGAATTGTATTTTCCATAATTTTCTTACATCTTTGGAAATCATGATAACAAACATGTTTTAGACCAGATGGGTTTTCGAAAGCACATTCAGCATAGTGTGCGATATTTTTTTTTATCATGAGCCCTTTAGAAACCAGTTTGATCAACTCGGAGTAAGATAAAACACAATCGTTAGTGATATTGATATTAGTGCGTAAACTAAAAACTGACAAAAAATATCCAGAACTTTTTTTCTTATAGCCTTGACTTTGAAGACATTTCTTCATCTTAATTGGCTTCAGAAATATCATGCAAAATAAACTAGCCAAACCGTCTTTGCTTTATCGAATTTTGAGCAAACAAAAGGATTGTAACACCTGATTGGCTCGTTTGTATGCAATTTCAAGCCAGTGAAAAGAACGAAACGTCTTTGAGTCACATTTAAAAAAAAAGTAAATTGTTGTAAAAGTAAAAAAGTAAAAGTAGAGTGTTGAAAATGATTTCACGACATTATTTTAGTTTTTTTTTTCTTGCCCCAAACTATTTTTTTTTATCATAAACCCTTTAGAAATCAATTTGATCAACTTGGAGAAAGTTCAAGTAGAATCGTTACTGATATTGATATTAGTGCGTAAACTACAAACAGGTGTTACAATCTTTTTGTTTGCTGAGAATTTGACAAAGCAAATAATATTAGGCTAGTTTATTTTGCATGATATTTCTAAGGCCAACTAAGATGAAGAAATGTCTTCAAAGTCAAGCCTATAAGAAAACAAGTTCTGTATATTTTTTGTCAGTTTGTAGTTTACGCACTAATATCAATATCAGTAACGATTCTATTTGAACTTTCTCCAAGTTGATCAAATTGGTCTCTAAAGGGTTCATGATAAAAAAAAAAAAAAAAAATAGCGCACGCCATGCTGAATGTGCTTTCAAAAACCCATCTGGTCGAAAACATCTTTGTTATCGTTAATAGTTTCCAAAGATGTAAGAAAATTATGGAAAATACAATTCTCTGGTTCAAATCTGAAACTTTAGTCTATTTTCGGATCGAAAAATAAAAATATTTCTATAAAACCTGAGCTAATAAGGGTTTTTAGCCGTAAACTCTAGTTTCTTGTAACAAAAGTATGGAAAATACAATGCAACCGAGTCTCTCAAACCCCGTAAAGCTCTTATAAAAGATACAAAAACTACTTATTTAACAAAAAAATTCGTTTTTAATTGGCACTAATTAAAGAAAAGCCACACGGAATCAGGCACCCGAGTCTCTCAAACCCCTTAAAGCTCTTTTAAAAGATACAAGAACTACTTATTTAACACAAAAATTTTGTTTTTAATGGACAGCAAGTAAAGAAAAACAACACGGAATCAGGCAACAAAGTCTCTCAAACACCTTAAAGCTCAATTAAAATATAAAAGAACTACTTATTTAAAACAAAATTTTTTTTTTTAATGCATACCAAGTAAAGAAAAACCACACTGGAACAGGCAACAGAGTCTCTCAAACCCCGTAAAGCTCTTTTAAAAGAAACAAGAACTACTTATTTAACACAAAAAATTCTTTTATAAATGTCAACAAGTAAAGAAAAACCACACGGAATCAGGCAACAGAGTCTCTCAAACCCCGGAAAGCTATTTTAAAATATACAAGAACTACTTATTTAACACAAAAATTTCGTTTTTAATGGGCACCAAGTAAAGAAAAGCCTCACGGAATCAGGCAACAGAGTCTCTCAAACCCTGTAAAGCTATTTTAAAAGATACAAGAACAACTTATTTAACAAAAAAAATCGTTTTTTAATGGACACCAAGTAAAGAAAAACCACACGGAATCAGGACATTTGCAAAAAAATGTCAATCAAAGAATTCTGATTGTAGCGTCCAATTTTTAAATAACAAAGCCTACACTTAAAATATTCTAGCGATATCCATTCGTGTATGTAGGGGAGGCTACCTCCGGTCCATTCTTGGTACACAAAACCTTGGGATTTTCACGATCCGTCATATAAACTAATGTAGTTCACTCATAAAAATGTCAATCAAAGAATTCTGATTGTAGCGTCCAATTTTTTAAATAACAAAGCCTACACTTAAAATATTCTAGCGATATCCATTCGTGTATGTAGGGGAGGCTACCTCCGGTCCATTCTTGGTACACAAAACCTTGGGATTTTCACGATCCGTCTTATAAACTAATTTAGTTCACCAATTTTCATCTTTTTAAGCCCCCCCCCTCCAACAAAAAATTTCCTTCGCACGTGCCTGGTGATGTCAAACCTACACTCTAATTCACAAATCTATTACCCCTTTTTTTGCAAATGTCAATCAAAGAATTCTGATTGTAGCGTCCAATTTTTTAAATAAGAAATCCTACACTTAAAATATTCTAGCGATATCCATTCGTGTATGTATGGGAGGCTACCTCCGGTCCATTCTTGGTACACAAAACCTTGGGATTTTCACGATCCGTCTTATAAACTAATGTAGTTCACTCATAAAAATGTCAATCAAAGAATTCTGATTGTAGCGTCCAATTTTTTAAATAACAAAGCCTACACTTAAAATATTCTAGCGATATCCCTTCGTATATGTATGGGAGGCTACCTCCGGTTAATTCTTGGTTCACAAAACCTTGGGATTTTCACGATCCGTCTTATAAACTAATGTAGTTCACCCATTTTTGCCTTTTTAAGCCCCCCCCTCCAAAAAAAAATTTCCCTCGCACGTGCCGGGTGATGTCAAACCTACACTCCAATTCAAAAATCTATTACCCCTTTTTTTGCAAATGTCAATCAAAGAATTCTGATTGTAGCGTCCAATTTTTTAAATAACAAAACCTACACTTAAAATATTCTAGCGATATCCATTCGTGTATGTAGGGGAGGCTACCTCTGGTCCATTCTTTGTACACAAAACCTAGGGAATTTCACTGTCCGTATTATAAAATAATATTTTTCACCCATTTTTGTATTTTTAAGCCCCCCCCCCCTCCAACAAACTATTTACCGCGCTCGTACCTGGTGATTTCAAATATATACTCAAAATCACAAACCCATTACCCCCTTTTTTTCTCAAATTTCAATCAAAGAATTCTGACTTTAGCGTCCAGTTTTTTAAATAAGAAAGCTTACACTTAAAATATTCTAGTGATATCCTTTCGTGTGCGTAGGGGAGGCTACCTCTGGTCCATTCTTGGTACACAAAACTTTGGGATGTTCATGATCCGTCTTATAAACTAATGTAGTTCACCCCATTTTTGCCTTTTTAAGCCCCCCCCCACCAACAAAAAATTTCACGCGCACGTGCCTGGTGCTGTCAAACCTACACTCCAATTCACAAATCTATTACCCCCTTTTTTTTGCAAATGTCAATCAAAAAACTCTGATTGTAGCGTCCAATTTTTTAAATAACAAAGCCTACACACATGTAAACACTGTGCTTTAAAAAACCCATCTGATTGAAAACATGAAAAGGTGCCAAGGAACGTAATCTCCTCAAAACTTAATTTTTTTGGAAATTTGCACGTCAAACTGTGTGAGAGAGGACTGACTCTCTTTGAAATAGAATAGCATGTAAGGGGACATGATCCCTTAGAATAACATGGGAGGGAATATAAGTCCTTTGAATAGCATAGGAAGGAATATAAACCCTTAAAATAGCATGGGAGGAAATAAAAGCCCTTAGAATAGCATGGGAGGAAATATCAACCATTAGAATAACGTGAGAGGGGATATAATCCCTTAGAATAGCATGGGAGGGAATATATACCCTTAAAATAACATGGGAGGGAACATAATCCACCCAAATCCATAAGTACATGCTCTGGAAAGAAACCAAGGAACATAAGGCAAGCAAATTCATTGTCTCGGCAAATAACATGGAGATTCCTATGGCAGCAAGCAAATAACATGGAGATTCCTATAGCTTCTATAGAAATGGAACCTAGGACTCTACTCATATGAAGGGGATTGCCCCCTCCTCCACACCTCGCTCTCTACGCTAAAGTTTTGATTACTTTTAAAAAAGCTTCTTATTGTTCTAAGTAAACGACCCTTGTGTTTCAGGATTCGTTCTTAAAGAACTGGGACAAAATTCAAACTTTAGCGTACAGAGCGAGGTGTTGAGGAGGAGGTATTCCCCTTCATATAAATAATAATTTCAGTTCGTTTTAAGTTTTAATATTGGTCCTTACTTTCAATTAAAAAAAAAACGGTTTTTTTTATCTAATTTTTGATCTTTTTTTAAATAATACCATGAAATCTGGCCTCATCTCCACGGAGAAATACCCTCCCCAGGGAAATTCACCCTTGGAAAAAATCCCAGCAGAAAATTTTTCTCCCGCCCCACCCGAAAATTTATACTTACTTCCACATAGCAAATATTATGCGTAAACAATGGGCAAATTTTATAACTTAAAGACCTTTCTCCTGGAGCTGTGGGGAGGGGGTTCATGTCATATCCAAGGCAAAGTTATTGGGCCTTTCAATTACGACGAGCAAAATGGCTATCTTAAAATTTTGATCGGATGACTTTGGGAAAAAACGGGTGGGGAAGGGGGCATAGTTGCCCAACAATGATTTTGGTCGTTTTTGCAGATAGGAGCTTGAAACCTGTACAGTTTCAGTTTCATTATTTAAAAACAAAATACATAACTTACATAACATTCGTGCCAGGAATGCACACAAAAATATGCTTGGCTAGGGCAGGACATTAACTAATATTAGTGTAAAGTATTTGGAACATAAATTCGAGAAGCCTTTCAAGATGTCTCATTTCCTAGAGATTTGGCCATTTATGTGTCAACGAGAGTGGTCCGGGGGGGGGCGCTCTTGGGACTAAAGCTAGTCGTGGGAAAGGGATCGTTCCCAGGCGTGGTCGAACAACCAATAGCTGGAACTTCCGTTCCAGGAAAGTTATACTCTCGGTACACTTCTAAAGGCAGTCCATCTTTCGCCTTCGTCGTAGTTAGTTGTTCTTGTGCTACCTTATTTTCTCTGTGTGTATTCTCACGTTATTCAATAAAAACCTTATATCAACGTTTACTGACTATCTTCTAATTTACGTAAACCTTTACATCTGCCAATATAAAGGGCATACAAATAAAACAAACTAAACAGAGGTTTACAGAGTGGTGGCAAGCGGTTAAAACTAGTGGAGCATATATCACTAGTGGAAAACCTCCAAGTGACATTTGAGTGACCGTTAGAAGTACTTACGACATCTTACGCTAAATACTGGCAACATATTGACGAGCTATTTCGCTCGCTACCAAAATTGCTTGTGGTATTGAGCTGCAAATACTGCAAAAGACTGATTAATAAGACATCGAAATGTTACTAGCTATTGAACTTTCTTCTATTCAAAGCGCCTTCTTGAGAAACACTCTTTTAAATGAACATTTTGAAATAAGCTGTTACACAATGCCTAATATGGATTTCCTCGCGATAGCTTCTACCTACTAATTCAAATTTCTACAACTGAGAGTGTCCAGTTGATTTCTACCTTTCCTTAGCCATTCTACGTTTGGTGGGTTTTTTACCTGATTTTATACAGTCGACGTGTGATCTATATTTGAGAGTTTCCAACCAAAGTTTAACATTTTGAATTCGATAATCGAAAATTAATTCTCAATTGTGACTCCATTTGCCGCTAGTGATTTAATTGAGACCAACTACAAGTGGATTTGAGACAGACCACCTTCCGTAAGTGATTTAACACGGTTAAACAACCCAGTAAATTTTATTAGACCCTTGTCGTTAGAAGTGAAGTTTATTACCCAAAATTTAGCGTCCGTAATTAAAGAACGGTGTTTAAAACCAATATTTAAATTTTTAGAGTAATTACTTTTTCAAATTTTGATCTCAATATGTCAGTTTTTATTCCTATACTTGATCCGGCGGAAACTGGATATAAAAAAAAGGTTGCTTTTGATTTTGTAAAACAGTGGGGGCATATTTCCACCTCTTTTATTTGACTCCCCTCGATTATAAATTTGTCAAGTTTAAAACGTGGTTTACTTGTAGCATATGCCCCAGGCAAAATAGTAGGCAAAATGGTTGCAGAGTTTTTAGGCGTGGCTCAATTTAAGGATGAAAGGGTATATCTATTCTATAGAAGGATGCAAAAATTAGGAAGGTCATGTAGGGTGTCCTTAGAAGCCAGAAATGATGGTGTAGTCCTTGAAAGATTTGCTCTTAATTTATTCAAGGAGGGGATCAGACCGTCCTACAAACGGTATTTGTTAGAGCATAGTGCAGAAATTTCTTGTTTAGGTGATGCGTACAAGGTTGCAAAACAATAGGAACAGATAGAACAGATAGTGGGGGAAGGAGAGACGTCTTCTTTTTCCGATGAATTTCTTTCTGCGCTGACGAGGGTGAAATTTTGACTCAATGATGAAGGTTTTAATGTCCCGCGAGATGAGGTTGATGCCTTGCAGGATGGTTTTGATACACTACTAGATGGTATTGATGCCTCGCAGGGCAGTTTGGCGACGCATGGAAAGGGAGCTGGTTTCGAGGTCTCGCGCGATGAGGTGGATGCCACGCAGGA
This sequence comes from Artemia sp. Qi Xiang Cuo, assembly GCF_049724085.1. Lineage (NCBI taxonomy): Eukaryota > Metazoa > Arthropoda > Branchiopoda > Anostraca > Artemiidae > Artemia > Artemia sp. Qi Xiang Cuo. Next base: position 50,461,500 of record NC_142797.1, on the reverse strand, counting down.
TGATTTTGTTGCACTACTAGATGCTATTGATACCTCGCAGAGTGGTTTGGCAACCCATGGACAGGGGGCTGATTTCGATCGCCCGCAAGATAAGATTGATGCCTCGTAAAATGGTTTTGATGCACTGCGAGGTGATTTGAAGCCTTGCAGGGTAGTTTGGCTACCCATGAAAAGGGAGCTGGTCTTGAGGTCCCGTGGGATGATTTGATGCCTCGCGGGATGGTTTTAATGCGTAGCGCTAATAGTCATGTAGAGATATCAACAGTAGTACTGCCATTTGTCGAACCACAAGTTAGTACAACAAACCCAAATAGGTCAAAACCGAGGCGTTCCACAGCAATAAAACCCCGAGAATTTTATTGGGAATAAAATATTAACGTCATTGCAGCATGGTAAGCCAATCAAACTGCAATGGTTGACATATCTATTCCATTATTTACAAGTTTATGCAATTTCATTTATGTGTCGCTGGTATTTTCAGGATTAATTAGCCTTTCTCGGTCATTCCTTTTGCCCTAATCCAAAGTTTATACATAATCCCAACTTTCCTTGTCCTCATCAAATTCAGGGGTATGGGGAACAGGTCTATTTTAAAGTATACAGAGAAAAATGAAGTGTTAAAATATCCAGTTTCCTACTACTGTTGTAAGTGTGGTTCGTTTATACTATGTAAGTGTTTACTTATGCAAGTATTGTGTAGTGTTTATATTATGTAATTGTTTACTAGTTTATGCTGTAGAATGTTAGTAGGCGAGAAGTGAGTAATTTGGAAAGGGAATGTTTAGAATTCAATTAAAGTTTGAGGGTTTAATGAGAAGGGGATAAGCCAAATCTGGGAAATTTAACTTAAAAACGGGGGGAGAATCTATAAAGTATTTGGAACGTAAACTCTAGAAGGCTTCTCCGGGTGTCTCATTTCTTAGAGATTTGGCAATTTATGTGTCAACCAGAGTGGTCCAGGGGGGGGGGGCTCTTAGGACTAAAGCTAGTCGTGGGAAAAGGCTCGTTCACAGGCAAGGTAGAACAACCAATAGCTGGAACTTCCGTTCCAGAAAAATTATACTCTTGGTACACTTCTAAAGGCAGTCCATCTTTCGCCTTCGTCGTAGTTAGTTGTTCTTGTGCTACCTTATTTTCTCTGTGTGTATTCTCACGTTATTTAATAAGGACCATATACCGACGTTTATTGACTATCTTCGAATTTACGTAAACCTTTACATCTACCAATATAAAGGGCATACAAATAAAAAAAAACTAAACAGAGGTTTACATTAGTTAAAAACAAACAGAAACAACAAATTAACTGAACGTATGAAAGAGAAAGCAATATGGAACGAGAAAAAAGGGAAAATAAAAATTGGGAGAAAAAAACAAACTGGAGGAGGACAGCACTAAACAGTTTTTCTTTAATGACCCTTCGCTGCTCGCTTAAAGAATATAAGATTGTTTGAATTTGGAATGTCTAAGGGGAGTGAATTCCAAATAGTCGGTGCAAAAAATCTCATTAAAAAAGAAGTTCTTTTCATAGAGGGCGCTTCTTGGACTATGTCACAAGTCACAAATCTTGATTTAATGTAGACAGATTTTGAAATGAAGATGGAAGAAGGTTATTGAAATACTTGAAACAAAAATTTGCAATCTGGAAATCTCGGTTCCATTGCAACTGAACCATCATGTAACTAAACCCCAAGCAACTGATCCACTGTAACTGAACCCCGTGCAACTCAACCACCATGTAACTGAACCACCGTGAAACTGAACCCCCGTGCAGCTGAACCCCCGTGCAACTGGACCACCGTGCAATTGAACCACCATGCAACTGAACCACCGTACAACTGAACGACGGTGCAACCGAACCATCGTATAACTGAACTCTCGTACAACTCAACCACCATACTTACATTGGGTAAAACACAAGTTAGGATCTTTACATGTTCAACCTTGTTGGAATTATTAACTTTTTAAAGTCATAATATAAATGACTGTCAAGATGATTAATAAAAAAGCTCTATTTTGTTGTCACAAAAACAAAGAAAATCGGATGTCACTAATTCTTAAAGCCAGATTTATTTCTCCTTTTTATGCCTGTTAATGGGGGTTTCCTTCACCCTGTCGCTGTCTACGGGTTCAGGCGTTTACCCCACCCCCCTCTTCCATGGAAAAATCCTCCCCTGGAAAATACCCCCTCGGGTAAAATATGGTTTTCCAAATTGGAATATTTATTTGGGTTCTGTTATTTTTTAGTTTAGATGAGAAGTGCTAAGTAAAGTGGAAAAGAGGAATTTATGTGTAGGTCTTGCCCCCCCCCCTCCGTGAAAAAATGTTCTTCTCATAGAAAATCCTCTAGAAACCCTCCCCCCCCCTTTAGAAAACTCCCACACGAAAAATATCCGTATGTTTCCCAATAACAAACACTAGCTAGGAACACAGCTAGGGAGAGAGGGAGATACCTCAAAGGGTGCATTTTAATGCCAAAACACCTAAACTCTCATTGAGCCTTCGGATAGGGTAGAGACGAGAGGAGGATTGAGGTAGAAATTAGTTATAATCCCCAGGCAGTTCTAGTTTTTTTTTTAAGTCGAAAGTGACTCTAGAATTATTAACCTAAGAGTGAAAATTTGGTCGACACATCCTCTACCTTTTCTAAACCTGCATTGTTCTTCTCTTAAAACTTTGTCTACGGCATCTCTCAGTCTAAAAAGCATCATATTACTAAGTAATTTACTACCTACAGAGACCAGACTAATGCCTCGATAATTACCACACTCTCTTTTATCACTTTTCTTACAAAAGTGGCTTAATTAAGGTTTTCCTAAAATCGTTAGGTACTTCCCCTTTTTCAAAAATCCTATTCATAATCTTCAGTAACTTGTTTCTAACCTCAAAGCCACCATATTTAAGAAACTCTCCTAACACACTCTTAGGGTCTGGGGACGTATTATTGTTTTATCCTGTCATAATGGTTACTAATTCCTCCTCACAAAACAATACTTATTTCACATCCAAGGTATCAAAAACTATTTCGTTATCCTACGTATCCTTTTCATTAACTATGTATTGGTTTAGAAAACTCTCAAAATTTTCGGCGCATCTCTCGTTAGTTTTTTCTTTATCGCTAATTGCGGCCTCATTCCTATCTTTAACTGGGCCAGGTCCGAATTGACTACTTCCTCTCAATTTGTTAACATGCCAGTACAATATTTTACTATTATGCCGTCTAGCTGCATCTTCTAGATCCTCGGCAGTTTTATCCGTGGCCTCCACTTCATACCTCCTTAGTTCATATTTTAATGCTTCCTCCACTTTCTTTACATTCCTTTTGTTTTCATATGATCTATCACTCAGATAATTCTTGTACAAGTCCTTTCTCCTTTCTATTAAACATAAAGCTTTTTCACTAATATTCTTAGCTGCAGTTCTAGCTTTCTTCCCTAAGACACCTTAAGCAACTTCACAAATTATTTTTCTAAAATTATTCCAACCATCTTCCACATTACCCAATTTTAAACTCTCAAGTTTAGTATTCAACTGTTCCTGGAGTCTACCAACATCATAACTTCCGGGAGGTAGTTACCCTTCCGATATTTCAACTTTAAATTAACCCGTGATACTACTAGATGGTGATCTTTACTTTTAATATCAATAACGGCACCCCTATATATCCTAGTATCTTGTTTTGATCCTGCCAGTCTTCGGTTTACTATAACATAATCAATAAGTTTGCTGTCTTACTATCACGTGAATACCATGTTAATTTATGAGCCATTTTATGACCAAACACCGTATTGATTATAACTAGATTGCTATACCTAAAAAATTGAAAAAGTATGTAGCCATTACTGTTTTCTTTTCCTACACCAAATTTACCTAGGCTAGGATACCATCTATCCCTATTTCTATGACCTGGACGTTAAAATCTCCCAGTAAAAGCATCATGTTTCTACCAGGGATCCTGTCTATTGCTCCTGTAACTGTAAGTAAAATTAATTTGAGTCGCTAGTATCTCCGTCAGTCAGTTCTACAGGGGGTATATTACTCTAACTGATACCCTGAACTTTTTAGTCATAAAATGAGCAATTAGTATTCTATTATTAATACCTTCCCAGCCTAAACAAAACTTAGCAGCTTCCTTATCATGAGCCCTACCCCCTGTCTATGTACCCCACCCTTCCTGCCTGAGCAAACAAATTCTATATCACCTAATTTCATGCTTCCTACCCCTGGGATATGAGTTTCTGAAACTCCTAATAAATCCAGTTCGAACCGTCTGAATTCCTCAGTCAAAATGTCGATAAGATAGTCATGTTTACGTTATGTTAACGTTGTAACATTCCAAGTTCCAATTTTCATGTTCTTTAAATTATTGAAATTTGAAATTATTTTCGCCTCAGGAAAAGCAATGATCCCGGATACCAGTGCAGGCCGGGGATCACATATCTTCTCAAGTCTACACCGAAGTGCTTAAGCCGGGTTAGAACCGGACAGCAATAAGTCCCTGGGACCTCCATGAATGGAGGCTTTGTGCAATCCAGGGCCTATATTGGTCACAACATTGTTTTCAGCCCTTAGCGATTCTCTTTTATCAACAAGAGTCGAAATCCTGCACAGACATTCTCAAACCTATCACCCCCGACTCATTATATATTCATGCCTACAAACATTATGCTATTACGGGGAGGCAGCCCATAATAGATAAATTAGCTAGGAAGAGGTTTTTTAGCCCGCAGACGTCCGTCAAAACAGACCAAGCCCAGAAGAATTATCCATTAATCAGAATCCCGTGCGAATGCTGTTTCGTTTACTAGGCTATAATTTCCTCAAGGGGCACCGCACCTCAAGTGGGAATAGAGTTGACCGCAAGGTCCCCTGTCTTGCAGATACCCCGAAAGGGTCTAGGCAGCCCTTTGCAGAGGCCGTTGACCTTAGATCTGGATCTTACCCCCTGCCGCAGATGTCCTCCTGTAGGGGATCTTCCCGCGATGGTGTTCTGCATCACTATGCAATTTAACCTACTACTGGGAGCAGGTTTGTAACTCCTGGGACTTGTGGACAAACCAGTGGGCCCTTTTGAGTGTACATTTAAGGGGTCTTCTTCCTCATCCGCCTGTATTTATGACACCGGACGAGGGTGCTCCAGTTTCTATTATGGACCCCCAGGGACAAGGTTCCCCCTTGGTCCGCGCCTCCTATGGAGGTACCCTATATATCTGTAGGGCGTTCCTCCATCGCCACCTGGGACACGCTGACTGGCCTGGGGAAGGCCAGGAACATAAGAATGAAATTAGTTAAAAATATTGTGTTTCCTTTAAACATGGAGGATAATAAAGTCTTATGTGTGACTTTCTAAACATCAAATTATAATAGAGAAGTATGAATAAAGTTATACAGAAGACTTTTTTGTTTTCTTATTCAATATAACTCAACATTAGCTTGTAAAACTAATGTAAAACTAATGTCTAGCCTGTTTTATTGATTTACTTCAACATTAGCTTGTAAAACTTAACTTAAAAAACTAATCAAAAACTAATAAAAAACTAATATCTAGCTTAAAACGAGCATATTTTATTTAAAACCGATCAAAGTTTCAATAGCTATGCCTCCAGGGTTCACAACCCCTAGCCCCTGGTGCAAGGGCTGTATGTTATACAAGTTGTCTATTGTTAACAAACAATGTGTTTTTTTTATCAAGAAAAGATGGCATGTTTGATCCTATAAATAAAAAAAGCATAGAGCATTAAGTTCAAACCTTAGGGAAATGTCAAGAAGAATGCCATACACAATCAAAAGACATTTTTTCATCTATTAGTTGTGAAAAGGAAATAACAGCAATCAGGGGCGTCCCGAGGCTCGTTTTATTCGGGGGGGGGGCGATCTTCAAAAATTTTACCGAATCGCTACCTGATTTCTGCCGAATTTCCTGCAGAAATCGAGAATTTCGTTAATTTCGGCCGATTTTGCAAAATTTCTGCCGCAAATACCGAATGCCACAAAAGTTGGGGGGGAACTCCCCGCCCCCCCCCCCCCCTCGGGACGCCCCTGACAGCAATATATGCAATGGTTGATGTTATCAGCCGTCACATCATTCGCGAAATGTTTAGGAGCATCTTCAACTAAATCAAGAGGTACTTTGTGCATCTAGTTTTACAAGACGACGTATCTGCAATGTGTCAAGAACAGCCGAGGGTATAAACATGAGGGTATGAAGTTTAAACTTTTTAGGCATTTTGAAGGGATATTGAAAAAAAGGCTGGAGTGCAACCAGTCCCCCTCCCATAACCTTTTTAGCTGTAATCTCCTGAAAGACATCTGATCAAAATTGGTTATCTAGAATCATAAAGCTCAAATATTTTAAACACACATATTGATTAGGTAGTCCAGAAAGGTCTGATTCATCTTAAAAAAAAAAGAGGAATAAATCAGCTTTAATGGTTTGTGACATCAGATCTTCTTTTTTTTGTAAAAATAAAACAAAAGCTTTTTTAAGAATGATCTTGATAGGCGTTTATACCACGACTTTAAGAAACAAACCATTCCAACAAGGTTGAACACGTAAAAATTCTAATTTGTGTTTTACCCAATGATATTGCCTCATATTTGTAGAAAAGTGAAAAACTGAGTTCAGTGGCCCAGTTGCACGATGGTTCAGTTACACGAGGGTTCAGTTGCAAGGTGGTTCAGTTGCAGGGTGGTTCAGTTGCATGGTGGTTCGGTTTCACGGTTGTTCAGTTGCAGGGTGGTTCAGTTGCTCGGGGGTTCGGTTATGAAGGCGTTCAGTTGCACGGTGGTTCAGTTGCACGGCGGTTCAATTACACGGGGGTTCAGTTAAATGGGGTTGAGTTGCATGGGGGTTTAGCTGCACGAGTGTTTAGTTAAATGGGGTTCAGTTGCCTGGTGGTTCAGTTACACGAGGGTTCAGTTGCACAGAGGTTCGGTTATGAAGGCGTTCAGTTGCACGGTGGTTCAGTTGCACGGCGGTTCAATTACACGGTGGTTCAGTTACAGTGGTTCAGTTTCGTGTGGTTCAGTTACACGGTGGTTCAGTTACACGCACATTGGAAATCTCGAGTCTTGGATAAATCGAATATCTTGGTAAATTTGAAATGAAGATTGATGTCATCTGTGTGTTTAATAGGTGATATAATTTGAACTACCTTATTTTGGATGATTTGAACCCTTTTATAACAAGAAATGAAGTTACTTGCCCATATGGAGTACCCGTAAGACAAATGGGGAGGAAAAAAAGAATGATAAATCATTTTCAGGATTTTTTTAGGGAAACGAAATTTAAGACGGCGGATGACTCCAAGGGACCTTGAAAGTTTATTGCCAACTAATTTTGCATGGTCTTTCCACGAAAGATTCTCATCAACTACAAATCCAAGATATCTACTGGTTTTTACTCTATTTATAATATTATTAGCTACTTTTAATTTTAGTTCGGTTCGAATTGACGATACCTAGAAAATAATGCATAATTTGTCGTACTGTAATTCAGTGCTAAATAATTCGAATCAGCCCATGGGACAAATTCAGTGAGATCTATTTCCATTTTTGTAAACAAAGAAGGTAGATTTTCACGTGCAACAAAAAGAAGTGGATCGTCTGCAAAAAGTATTATGTTGGCTTCTGACAAATAATATTTTACTCGGTCAACATAATTAAGAGAAAGTAGGGATTCCAGTATTGACCCTTGTGGCACTCCACAGGGTATAAAATAGCACTCAGATGTTAGGTTTACATTATGCAGAACTTGAGCTCTATTACTAAAATACAAATGAAACCATTTTAAAGGTACGTTATGTATCTCTATTGATTTGAGAATTTGAAGTAATTTGTCATGATCAATAGTATCAAATATTTTTTTTAATGTATAACAATAATTCTGCCGGTATTAGGCCATTATCAAATACATCATTCACACAATCAACGAATTTTAAAATGGCAAGATCCCTTGAAAGTACTTTCCGAAAACCGAACTACGTTTTGCAAAGTATATCCTGCTCCTGGAGGTAATTAAATATTCTTTTATGAACCACTTTCTCATAAATCTGGGCAGGTAATTGCATATAATAATATGGTAATAAATTAGTATAAATAAATATTTTTATATTTATTATATTTATTTATCGGCAGGTAATAAATATGGGCAGGTAATTGCTCGGTCATCTTTTGACTTTCTTTTATCAAGGGGTAATACACGTGCCACTTTAAGCCTTTCTGAGAAATTTCCCTTTTCAAGTGACAAATTTATTAAATAAGCTAAAATAGGGATGATAATTTTTGTAGTTGCTTTAACTATTTTTAACGACACTTCATCAATTCCACAAGATTGTGATTTCATTTTCATAATTATTTCATTTATTTCATTTTCGTCACATTCCATAAACCGGAATTCAGAAGTTACATTTCGAGATGGGAATTTGGGGACAGGAGGGCTTAATGATCTCTTAGCAGTTTCATGGCACAGTATTGAACCTTCCTCTGAAAAATATTTGCATAAATTTTCCTCAATTTCTTTCGGAGCATTAATACAGTTGAATCTTCTGATACGCTGAATCTGACGGAGTAATTTTCGTTAAGATTCTATGACTTTGATGGGGTGTTTCCCCTTTTTTTTGAAAATCAAGAAAATTTTCTCAGGCTCGTAGCTTTTAATGGGTAAAACTAAACTTTATGAAACTCATATATTTGAAATCAGCATAATAAGCCGATTCTTATGATATATCTATTGGTTTCAAAATTCCGCTTTTTAGAGTTTGGATTACTATTGAGCCGGATGCTCCTTACTTATAATTCGTTACCACTAACTGTTTGATTGATGCTGAAGAATTCTCTACTTGTATTACACAATATTTTGGAGAAGACATCGCTGCAGCGGAGATTGAACTGATTAATTTTCAAAGAGAACTTTCATTTAAATCAATCACTTAAAGCAATGAAAATATTTGGCGTTTTCCTTTTGTCCCAAACAAAACTATCCAATTTTGGTTCAGATTGGCGTACGAAAGGCATTGTTCAGCTTCTGCTCAACATGTCTGTTCGAATTTTGATTTTCCAGCATGAAATGCATTGAAAAGAAGCACAGGAAAAGATTGACTGACGAACATCAAAACCAAGTTTCTTCAATGGCCAGTGAAACCCTTTGCAATTACGTATTTAATTATTATTAATGAAATAATTTTATTAATAAATTATTTTATTAATAAATTATTAATAAAATGAATAAAATAAAACATATAAATTATTTTATTCGTCCTGATCTCGTTTGCCACAATAAACAAGATAATAAATAAACAAAGTACCCTTGGACATTTTGTCGTAGATCTAATCCCTTTCGGCTTCCAAGAGTTAGATCAAAACAATTTCGTATGCATAAATAACTGAAAAGTTAACATGGAAATTATAGTGAAAATTCTGGATGTTACGGAATGAAAAAGAATATCAAACAGACAGGGTAAGTGAATTTGATCAGATTGAAAAATTCTATTAAGCAGAGAAGACCTTATATCAGGGAAAAAATGAGTTATTACAGTGTTTCCTTCAAATGGGGAATGAACAAACACGATTAACAGAATTATAAAAAAAAAATCACTAAACTGATATACAGATTAAGCTTTGAGATTTTTTTTTAATTGTTGTATTTATGAAATTTGACCAAAAGGGTTGCTGACCACTGAGATAGCCAAAGTTCAAATTCAAGATTAAGATAATATTTCTAATTGTTCACATATAATTGTCCACAATAAATGATATTCCAGGGTGGAGTTATGCTATCCTATTGGTAAGTGAAGTTGATTGATAGCATCAATTCTCCTAAAACGCAATTTATTAAGAAGAAGAGATAGGGCTATAAATAAATTGTAGTGCACTCAAATTATAAGCTTAGTCGACACAAATATTCGAAGCTGTTTTCAAAACTTTCTTCATCATGCTTGCGCCGATAGCTGCAACCTAGTAAAGAGCAAACCACGGTCCATCGCAACCAGAAGTTTAAAAACGTCGTCGGAAAAAGCTACTTAGTGAGAAAGAATTTTCATTTGAAGCTGAGTAAAGAATGGTTACTTGCAAAAATAAATTTATGGTAATTTCAAAAAAGAGCCAGAAATCCCTCAAAAAAGGCGTTGGATTGAAATAAAGGTGACCGTTGGAATCACTATGGTTGAAAACCCTGTGCCACCAGGAGGATTATAGTCTCTCGCCTTGAACAACAAGGGAAATCACTTTTTCGCAAGGGAAATACTAATGTGTCTCTTTTTTACTTCGCCACTAATGGGGCACTGGAACATCATAAACAGCCACTTAAGGGTTCATTTAAAAGCTAATCTTATATCTATGTGCTTTTTATAGATTCGTCTTGATAACTCAATCTTAAAGAGCAAAATTGGACCAAAAATGGCACTTTTGGGAAGCATGAAAAGGGTACAATCATAATCTCCATGGCCAAAACCCAATAACCTGAGATTTACTATCTCCCCTCTTGTATACCCCTTCCAGCACCCTTGGCAAAAAGCATCTGCTGACTAGCAGAACTAGCAGGCTACTGCAAGGCCAGTCACAACCGCAAGTAGTCGTGGTTGCAAGGAGTCACAGTCGCAACCGCAAGTAACCTTAAGCTAGGTGCCCACAGAAAGCGAATTTGCTGACGCTAGGCGAATTCTTTGTCGTCAGACGAATATTTTCAGCTTCGCACGCAATACAATAATCTTCTTTACAAAGAAAAAAAACAATAAACTTCTGAAACAAGAAAATAGACACCCAGAACTTTCTTGATCGTTTCAGCTTATCTCTCCGATGTCTTAAAGACAAAATTAGTAACAATCCACAAATCTTGTGTTTCTGTCTTTTAGAAATCACATTTGAAATTTGCGTCCTGTGAGGCATACCATGCGTATTCGCTGTCGTGATGGGAACTCATGAATTTGTCTCCAAAAAAAATTCGCTTTCTGTGGGCACCTAGCTTTAGTCGTTGTCGCAGTGGCAAGTAGTCGCAGTCACAAGTAGTCACAACCACCGGTAGTCAAAGCCAAACTAGTCACAGTCGCAGTCACACGTGGCGCAGTCACAAACAGTTGCAATTGCCATGACAGTCGCAAATTTTTGCAGTAGCCACCGTAAATAGTTGCAGTCACTGGTAGTCGGAGTCCCAGTTGCAAGTAGTCCTAGTTGAAATTGTAAGCAGTCGCAAGTAGTTATAGTCGTAGTCACAGTCATACTATGTTACAGTTGCAGATGGAGCCACAGTAGTAGTAGTAGTAGCAGTAGTAGTGGACCTGAAAGGTTCAAGTTAGTACCTTTTAGTAATTCCTAAGACATTATAGATACGCCCTTTTGATAGACTGGATGTACAGTGTCTTTGATTTATTTAAATATCCCCCTCAACATGCCCTGAAAATACCAACTTAATACTCGTAGTCGATGTCACAATCGCAAAGTAGTCACAGTTGCATTCGTATTAGTGACCCTAAAAGTTTTAAGTCAATATCCTTAGCCACTCATAAGATATTGTAGATAAGTCTTTTGATAACCTTAATACATATAGTGTCTTTTGAGTTAATTTAATATAACCCTCTACATTCTCGAAGTTTCACCTTAATACCCTTAGCCTTGGTAGTAATAACGGTCATACTAGTACTATGTAAATAATGCTTTTTGACTAGTTCAAAATCCCCCTCAACGTGCCCTGTAAGTTTCAACTTAATGCTCTAAGCCGTTCCTGAGATATACTAGGCCTAATACCCCTCAACATCTCTTGAAGTTTTATCTTAATACCCTTAATCTTCTTGGACACACCCAGGATCAAACATTCTCCTCTTTCCCAGTGACAAATCCTGCATGTAACCAACGGACAAACTGCATAGTTTATGGTTCTTGCCCCGGGGGCAGTGGGGGCATAGCATCCATAGAGGCATAATTATTAGACCTCTTGACTGTTTTGAACAAAATTTCGATCTTGCGTTAAACAATACCAATATTAATCAAGTAACTAATCTTAATTGCATAGAAACTCATCTCTATTTACCATCTGATCATTTCATATTTATTAACATTAGGTTTCTGGGCAATCAAGAAACATTTAGTTTTTTTCCTATTTTTGTGGGTTTTCTTAAGAAAATAGCAAAGGTTTCTAAAATGAGCAGGGACAGGGGGATGGTTGCTCTCTGATCACTCTTCAACATCTCCCTTAACATACCCTGAAAGTTTGAACTTAATACCCTCAACCGTTCCTTAGATACTGCTGATACGCCCTTTTGACAACCAGCATACACACAGTGTTCTGATTTTGTTCGACATCCCTCTCAGCATTTCCTGAAAGTTTCATCTTAATATCCGAAGACATTTTAGAAATCCAGGATCAAGCACGTATCCTTTTTCTAATGAAAGAACTTAAATTTAAAGAATAGGCAGCTTGCACAGCTCACAGCCCTCGCACCAGGGGCTGTGGGGGTTATGTAATCCCAGAATACACAATTATTTGACCGAGCTTAAAAGGCTACCTCTTGATCTTCAGTACAAAAAAAGGCGTGTGGGGCTAGTTCCCTCCCATCACTTTTCAATATACCCCTCAACATACCCTGAAAGTTTCAACTTAATACCCTCAGTCGTTCCAAAGATATGGTAGATTTGCCTTTTTGATAAACTGGATGCACAGTTATTTTTGATTTAGTTCAATACACCCCTCAACATTCCCTGAAGTTCTACCTTAATACACTTAGCTTTTTCAAAGACACCCATGGTCAAACGCCCCCTTTTCCCAATGAACTCCCTTTTTTGCACATAGTTATTTTCGATTTAGTTCAACATGTCCCTCAACATTCCCTGAAGTTCTACCTTAATACGCTTAGCCTTTTAGAAGACATGCAGGATGAAACATCCCCTTTTCCCAATGAATACCCTTTTTTACACGGATGGATTCCTTCATGGAACCCCTGGAGGCATGGTTATTACCTTTTGACTAATTTGAACAAAATGGCTTTCTCAAAATTTCGGTCAGTACTGAGGGGAGGGGCATCTAAATCAGGATAAGGGGGCTGGATGCCCTCCGATAAACTTTTAACTTTAAAAAAGCACAAGAACTTCCAATTTCCAATCGAATGACCCCCCCCCCCCGATGTTTTATGTCCCTTACATATGAAGTGGCTGACATATGACATGACATATAAAGTGGGAAAAAATAAACAACAAAAATATACTGAAGTCTTATGGCTCTACTATAAGCAACGCTAGAGCATTGTTTCTGATATTGATAAAAAAAACAAGTTTTTTCAACTGAAAGTAAGGAGCAACGCTAAAAATTAAAACGAAAAGAAATTATTACGTATATAAAGGGGGTTGCCCTCTCCTCAACACCTCGCTCTTTACACTAAAGTTTTTTAGTACTTTCAAAAAACGTCTTATTGTTCTAATTAAACGGCCCTTGTGTTTCAGGAGTCATTATTAAAGAATTGGGACAAAATTCAAACTTTAGAGTAAAGAGCGAGGTGCTAAGGAGGCGGCAACCAGTGCTTCCATTCCACTAATGTGGGAATAAAGTATTTAAGTGCCAAAAAAAGTAGTAGAACTATAGTAGGACACAATCCGGAAGTAAGTATGTTATCGTGCTTACTATTTGAACAGGAATGTTAACAAAATTGATTCTTACGCTATATTACCAGTTATTCCACTTCAAATTTTTTCAATCCCTAAAAGGCTGGAGGAAAATCCCTAAAAATCCCTATTTTCAATACCAAAATCCCTAAAAGTTTCACCATTTTCTGACTTTTTTCCAAGTTACAAGGAAGGCCTTATTAGGCTGACTTTTAATAGAATTTGTTTAAGACGACTTATTTTGTAACTCAAAACCTTTTATGTGTACCAAAATATCTTCTTTTAAAGCTTAAAACAAAGCTTTGTATTTATCGACTAATTAAGGTCGGTTTTGATTTATAGATTCTGGTTCCAAATCTCAAATTCTGGACCATATGAATATATTTTATTTATTCATTTTTCTTTGCCATTATTTTTTCCTTCTCTATTACTACTTTTGCAACACCCTCGTTTTTATTTTAATTCAATAAAAAAAAAAAATTTTTTTTTTAACTGAAAGTAAGGAGCGACTTAAAAACTGAAAACGAACAGGAATTATTCCGTATATGATAGGGGCTGTACCCTCCTCAATACCTCACTCTTTACGCTAAATTTTTTCATTGTTTAAAAAAATAGAGTTATGGGAAAGTCAAACTTTAGCGTAAAGAGCGAGGCGTTGAGGAGGGGACAGCCCCTTTCATATACGGAATAATTTCTGTTCGTTTTAAGTTTTAACGTCTTTAAAGTCCTTCGTAGCAATGTCCCTTCCCACATGAAAACTTCCTCCATGGAAAGATCCTCCCACATAACCCCCCACCCATCCCCCCACCCCCACCCCCACTACCAGAAAAAATCACCCCTGAAAACGTCTGTATACTTCCCAGTAACCAATACTATATGTTAACATTGGGTGAAGTTCATAACTTTCTGCCCTCCCCCCGGGGACTTTGGGGGATTAAGTCATCCTAAAAGACATAGTTATCACATTTCTAGGATAACTCGGTCGATACGATCACCCCTAGGAAAAAAAACAACAAAAAAACAAATAAACACGCATCCGTGATATTTCTTCTGGCAAAAAATACAAAGTTCCACATTTTTGTAGATAGGAGCTTGAAACCTCTACTATAGGGTTCTCTGATACTCTGAATATGATTGTGGGATTTTCATTTAGGTTCTATAGTTTTTAAGGGGTGTTTCTGCCTTTCTTCGAAAATCAGGCAAATTTTCTCAGGAGCGTACCTTTTGATGGGTTGGAATAAACTTGATGAAACTTATATATTTGAAATAAGCATTAAAATCTGATTCTTTTGATGCAACTATTGGTATTAAAATCCCGTTTTTTAAGGGTTTTGGTTACTATTGAGCCGGGTCGCTCCTTACTTACAGTTCGTTACCACAAACTGTTTGATTGGTACGAAGGATTGGCATGAATGATATCCAACCGGCCGCTTTTTCACGCATTACATTTGTTTTGACATTTTTTTTATATTAATTTGTTAATTTGAAGCAGAGTATAGTAGCAAAAATGAATCACTTAAAGCTTGATTTAAGGACAGCGCCTGCATTTTTATCTTTTGAATTATTCGATTTTAACTAGTGTAGACAGAAGACTGCTACCTGTCTCCCAGTTTTCCAGAAAATGCCGAATGTAGACGCACTTTAATTTGCATTCAAAAAAATTTAATGAGAATTACCAAATAATAAGATTTGAGAGAAAACACCAAATACTAAGATTAATACCCCGAGTCAGCGTTGTCGTCACCATCCCCATCGTCTTTCCCAACGCCTAAAAAAGCGACGCATTGGGACGCAGTAGCATCGAATTTCACGGACTTCATTTTTTTTCTTTAAACTGTCAGTGAACGTAGGGTGGCCTTTACGCTTCATCCCATACTTGACAGAAATCGTGGCAGCGAAAGTTACGCTTTTGAGACCATTCCTCTTTTCATTTTTTACTGTTTTCAGAATGCTGAAAAGTCTTTCCACACCGACATTTGAGCAGGGAAGTCCAAAAATAAACCGAATGACATGAAGAACGCTAGTGAACTTTAGCACTCCACTTGGCGTCTTGATGGATGTCATCCAGTTCCAAAAATCAAACCTTCAGTCCTTCCCCGCTGGTTATTTGTCCGACAAAAACAAGAACGTTTGTCAATCGCTTTTGCCGAAATCCCGCCATTGTATTCAAAATTCTTATTTTCCGTAACAAAAATCCATAGTCTCGGCAAGGAAAAAAGTGCAAAACCTAAATTTAAAGTAGAAATAAAGTACTAAAGTAGGTCTAAAAATATTAGAGGAAAAACATTCTAAATAAAGTAGTCTATTCTAAAATATAGTAGAAATGGAAGCACTGGGGGCAACCCCCTTTATATACGTAATAATCTCTGTTCGTTTTAAGTCTTAATGTTGCTCCTTACTTTCAGTTGAAAAAAACTTTATTTAATTTAATTTCTTATCGTCTTTTAAAGAATGGCAGGAAATCTGGCCCTTCCTCCACGGAGAAACCCCCTCCCCACGGAAATATCCTATAGACAAGTCAATCCCGGTGAAATTTTTTACCCGGACAGTTACTCTTAACCACTCTGCGCGTACAATTGAGACAGAAAAGAGAAATAAGAGACATATAAAAAGAATTTTGTATAAGAATTCTGGCGAACCTCCCCAGTGTATAATTTCCCTTGACAAGTTCACTCCCGGCAAACTTACCTCCCCATGTAAAAGTTCCCCGCGGAAAAACCCCCAGCAGAAAATGTGTCCCCCCCCCACCCGAAAATGTATGCCTACAACCCAATAACAAATACTATGCGCAAACAATGGGTAAATTTTATAACTTAAAGACCTTTCCCATGGGGCTGTGGGGGATCATGTTATATCCAAATGCATAGTTATCGGGACTTTCATCAATGATGAGCAAAATGGCTATCTAAAAATTTTGATCGGACGATTTTGGGAAAAAAGGGGTGGGGGAGGGGGCCTAGTTGCCCTCCAATCTTTCGGTCACCTAATAAGGGCACTAGAACTTTAAATTCTCGTTAAAATGACCCCTTTCCCGATATTCTAGGACCACCGGTTCAATACAGTCACCCCTAGGGAAAAAAAACAAACAAACAAAAACACGCATCCGTGATCTTTCTTCTGGCAAAAAATATAAAATTTCACATTTTGCAGATATGAGCTTGAAACCTATTCAGTAGGGTTCTCTAATACGCTGAATCTGATGGTGTGATTTTCATTAAGATCACTTGACTTTTAGAGGCTGTTTCCCCCTTTTTCCAAAATCAGGAAAATTTTCTCAGGCTTGTGACCTTTGATGAGTAAGTTTAAACTTCATGAAATTTATATACTTGAAATCAGCATAAAAAGCAGATTCTTTTGATATATCTATTGCTATCCAAATTCCGTTTTTTAGAGTTTCGGTTACTATTGAACCGGGTCGCGCTTTACTTACAGTTCGTTACCACGAACTGTTTGATTCTTATGGTGATTTTCTTCTCTTTAAGGTTTTGAGAGTTTGATGTGCAAGAATAGGGTTGAAAATTAATGTTAAGAAGAGGAAATCGCTAAGACTGGGAATAAGTGAAGGCGAAAAGGTGATGTTGGGTAACGAGAGAAGATCGATCAAGTGGATAGCTTCACTTATCTCGGTAGGATTATTATGGAAAACCGTGGATGCAGTAAAGATGTTAAAAGTAGAATTGTTTGAAACAAAGTTTATTGTTATTAACTAAGTTTTACAAACAATTTTAACAAAGTTTGAAAGAATAGAAAGATTAGTTTGCGATCCAAGATTAGAGTATGGGAGAGCTACAGTGATCAAAGTTGAGACGGGAAGAACACGTTCTGCTTTTGAAGGATGACAGGTTGCCAAAGATCGTCCTTTTCGGCCAACCATCTAAGGCCAAACAAAAAAAAGGTTGTCACCGAGTGGGGTGCGAGGAGGTCACAAGAAAAGATTTGAGGGAAACTAGAACTTCTTAGGAAGGTTTAAAGAGAGAGGCTTTGAATATATTGTCATGGAGGAGTAGCATGCGTACCTGTGCTGGTCTCAGGCAGCTTAGTGCTAAAGTCAGCTGTTAGTAGTAGTACTTTTGTTTCTTAATATTTTTCTTTTTTTTTTGGTGCTTTGACAAGTAAAATCTATGCTGTTCAAAATACATATCGTTTTCATTAAAACACGAATGCCACTTAAGGCAATTAGAGGGTTTAAGAGGAAGAAGGTAGCACCGTTCTTTCTTTTAAACTTTGATTGGTCTTGATTGTAAACCTTGTGTGACATTATTTTTGGTTGTGAATTTTTGGATGTTATGACAAATAAAAACACACTGTTGGAAATGTAAATCATTCTTAGTAAAGCACAAATGACACTCTGGCCTTTAGAAGGTTTAGACTACTGTTCGTGATAGTTTCTGTTCGTTTTAAGGTTGGCTTGATTATTTAATTTCTGTCGGATTTGAAAATTATTTATTCATCTATAGCAGCAGCAGTATTCGTTTTCTTTACATTTGATGTAGTTAAACCCCGGCGCCGAGCCGGCGGATAGACCGAACGCCGCCGACGAGAGACACGGTCTCTCGTCAGAGGCGGCGGCGTTCGGTCGACTTTAAATTAATTTTACGGCAATTCTTTATTGCGTCAACCGCAAAGTCGGAGCTTTTCCTTCTCGTGTGGTTTAGTATTTCGATTTTCCTGATTAAAAATCAAGCAGGGGTTGCACTGTCCCCAAATTTTCGGGTATTTCCCCAAAAATTTATGCGTCACCCCGAAAAAAAATTTGGTTCCCCGAATCCCCGAAAATCACGCAATCACGGTGCCACCCCTAGTGATTTATCACCAATGACTTTCCCAGCCAAATATTACTTTGCATACCATAATTCTTCACTACTCTCTTATTCATTAATTTTCGTCTCTTTTGTTACTTTGCATAAAAACCAGACAGATGCAATATGCTATTGCAAATATTTCAATATACACAGTTCTTCATATGTTGACAAAAACAAAAAGTATCGTCTTTATGAAATGAGTTTAAATCATTTCGAATTCAGTTTCCCAATCGCTATTTCTTACATCAATCGTAGTCAAGAATTTTAGTTTCAAGTTGAATAGAATTATAGAACGTATTCACTACTATACAGCTTCACCCTTCAGTTGGATTTTGAAATTGACAGCCGACAGATTGTTTTTACAGCTGAATTGTAAGTTTGCAGATTTTTTTTTTTTTTTTTTTGCTGTTTTCAGATAAGATTCTCTTAATGTTTAATACTAAATTCTTGAACGACTGATAGAAAATACAATTATCTTTCTGAAACATTTTTACCCCCCCCCCCCCCAAAAAAAAAAACCTTCTATTGAGACAAAATTTAGCTATAGCCTAAGCTATGTACAAGGATGGGGAATTAAAGATTGAACCGAAAGTTACCCCAAAAATATGACTCATAAATAAATTGTAAATTATTGCCTATAGGGGGGGGGGGGGTAGGGGGCTATCATTTTTAAATGATAATACCTCTGTTTTTTATTGAAAGCAGGGATTGTCAAAAAGATAATTATTTTTTTTCCATTTAAAGTGGAGACAGAAGAAAATGATATTAAATTCCCTGGGAAACCATTGCAATATTTTGATAGACCCAGGGCCCCCCATTAGGATTGTTCATTGTCTTGGGTATTTTGCGTTTTCTCATAGGCTACTGGCCTAATTTGGCTTTTGTGTGTGCTCCCCTTTAATTAGATTCTTTGGATCCTATTGAAGGCCACGGCGAATCTATGACTACGTTTTTCAATAATTTGAGGTAGGCCTATATGTGAATAATTTTGACATTTTTGTTGTTGCCATTGTACCCCTTTACTCATACCCTAAGTTTTTTTTTCAAGGAACACTAAGCTGTTTAAAGTTATTTCGCGTGTTTGTTTGAACCATATAGTCAGTGACCTAGTTAATTATTAAGTAAATTATTTTTCCAATGAAAGCTGAGAGGGTATCCTATCAAGGTGGTATCCAGAGGGGGGTTAGGGAGGCATTACATTTAAATGATAATATCTCGGCATTTTTTTTATTGAAAGCAGGGATCCCAAAATGTTAATTTTTTTTTAATTTAAAGCAGAGACAGCATCCTATCAAGGTGGTATCCAGAAAGGGGAGGGGTAGTGAGCTATTATATTTAAATGATAATACCTCATTTTTTTAAAGCAGGGGTGCCAATAAGTTAATTGTTCTTTTTATTTAAAGCAGAGACGGTATCCTATCAAGATGGTACTCAGAGGGGGGGGGGCATAGGGAGCTATTATATTTAAGTGATAGTACCTTGATTTTTTTTATTGAAAGCAGGAATGCCAAAAAGTTGACAAAAATTAACAAGATTTTCGTGAGTTATACTTTATACAACACTTGCATGGTTTTATCGTCCAACGGGAAAGGACCATATGCGTCCAACCCGTTTTTTTTCTTATTGATGAAACGGGTTTACTTTGAAAACATTCATTCATAAGGACCATGTACATCTATCGTAAAACGAATTGGTCTGCCGAGAGCGATATCGATATCACACCTAACGTTGCGCTCGAGTGACAATGGCACCCTTTGTCCAGTGCCCGAGTTACATTAAAATACCAGGTCATAACGAAAGCTTTCAATTTGGGAGGTTCAAGGAAGAGTCTTTGACAGTCTTATGACCTCAGGGTACTAGATGTTGCAATGTTCTTACGTATCTACTGTGGTTTAAAAAATTCGATCACCTCACAGATGATTACCAAAAATATGCACAAATAAACAAATGTAACATTTGGAATATCATAACACTTTTTTCAAAGCTTTGAAGAAAATCAAAACAGGTTAAAGGCCTTTAGTTACACTTGAAAGGTATTTTAAACAGAAACTCTTTGGAGATTCCCATGAAAATTACCATAATAGAAACCTTCAGTATGGGTATGGATCGATGAGGAGCCTTTAAACATTTTGACGTCAGGTCACTCTTTGTTGCGGCTTTCTTAAATTTGGTAATTTTTGTGAGCATTTGGAAATCAAAGCTTAAACTCAATAGCTGATGCTAAGTGTCCTAACATTTTGCTGGGATTAAAAGTGACGAACTAGGATGAAAATCTCAACATCTTCCTGGAGTTACTTCAGTCTGCATGTTATTTCATTTAATTACATTTAAAACGGATGAGCTTTTCATTTTTTACCTAAGAAAATAGCTGGCACTTAATTTTTCTTCATACCGAATAAACCATTAAGTGTTTTTTGTTTCATTGTAACTGAGGTGTTCTCATGTGAAGTGTTCATCATGTATTTTCCAATTTAATAAATTTACTCCTTTTAGATGCAGTTTATAATTTGACTGGTATTAGGTGTTTATCAATTTATAATTTGGAATGAATCCCCAAAAGAAAAAATGAATAATATCCAAAAGAGCAGCCAAAAGCAATAAAAAACCAGAAGTACATGACATATATTCTATAAAGAAGCCAAAAAAACTTTAAAATGCATCTTTTTTTAAACTGTTATTAAAAACCAGTTTTTAATATAAGAAGGCTTTTTAGGAATCCAAAAGAGCAAAAAAAAAATCACTATCAAAGTCGCCCATTTCAACTGTTTTAAAGGTGACAAAACAGCTAAAGGCAAAGGGTATTATGAAAAAATTAAGCTTTTAAGTTCAAAGTTTTTACCCAGATAACTGACGAATTTTTTGATACGGTATTTTAAGTTTTGTATGCTGTAATGCTCGATGAAAAAAACTACTAATTTTGATAATTATTTATGTTAAGAATAAATAGGTAATAGATACTTCAATTACTCGTATTATACCAGGGTTTTGAAACGCCACTGTCATTTCGTTTCTACCAGATTTCTACTTCTCTTGATGAATAACGAAGAAGACCAGTTTCCAGCCAGCGACTTGTGAAGTTTTGAACTCATGAATAGGCTCGAATCTGTTGTAAGTTTAAGCTGTGATTTGAGAAAGACTGATGAAAACATTAGTAGAAAGGCCCTAATGACTCCGAACCCCACACCATATATGGGCATAGAATCCCTCGAGGGGAGAGAATTTCCGAGAAATTGATTGCGTAATCGAAGGGGAGAGGATTTCCGAGAAATTGATTGCGTAATCGATTAGGAGAAGTGAATTTCCGAGAAATGAATTGCGTAACCTAACCTAGCCTCATGAGCTCGTGACCCCACACCATATATGGGCATAGACTCCCACGAGATACGCTGCGTGCTGCCATCTACAATTAAGTCTAACGCTGACAGTACATAATTTATGCATGTTTTTATGGTTTTTGCCACTGAGAATAAAAAAAACAGGATTTTTCTCACTTTGATGTATTTTCATGGTTTATTAATGTCTAATGGGGTCAAGGCCGATTGATTTGTTGTTGTTGTTTGGCCAAGTGTAATGACACGAGGGGTGATTTGCATAATCACTGTGGAATGTATTAATCTAGGACAAGTGAATTTCCGAGAAATTGATTACATAATCGTTGGGGAGAATGTTTTGATCCAGGAATGGGAAACAGGAAGTACATGCCTCCTTCTAAGCCAATCAGAGGGCCGGTTTCATCTCATTCTAAGCCAATCAGAGAGCCGATTACATATGGTTTCCCATTACATCGCAATTCACCCTTGAGATTTCGTATATAACGGACCTGCGTTGTGATTAAACATTCAGAACAGGGTTGCCACCGTCAATAGGATTTTACTAGATCTAGTAAAAAAAAATCTAGTAAATTTAGAGGATCTAGTAAATTTCCCAAAATCTAGTAAAAACTAGTAGAAAGTCATGATTTATAGTAAAAAAAAACTTTTTTTCCATGAATTCAGGGAAAAAATTATCGTAAACATATGTCAATTTACAATTTTTGCTTGTCTGTTTTACAATTTTGCTTGTCTGTCTCAGAGACAGACAAGCAGTCCCTTAATTTCATAAGTAGACACTTTAGTTTCGGCGTCCAAAGGTCGAAAAAATCAGCTTTCTGTGTATCAAATCTTACCAACTAAAAATGAAGCTATAATGACACTTGGATCTGTGATGATTGGGAATCTATTGGAATCAAAACAAAAGTTAACCACCCAAGGTGATTAGGTGAATCTCCTCAGTTTGAAAATTTTTATTGAGGAAAAAGGAGCTTGCTGAGAGAAATTATAAGTAAGAAGAAATGTAACATTATATATATATATATATATAATATATATATATATATATATATATATATATATATATATATATATATATATATATATATATATATATATATATATATATATATATATATATATATATATATATATATATATATATATATATATATATATATATAGTCCGTTGATTTTGAATTGAATTTATCAAGTATTTTGGGCAATAGGTTGCATATATATATATATATATATATATATATATATATATATATATATATATATATATATATATATATATATATATATATATATATATATATATATATATCCAAAAAAGGATTTTTGAACTTGTAGGTTTCTGGAATTTTCAATCATACTATGAAAACGAAAGAAAAAGAGGAAAAGAGAAAAAAAATGAAGAAAAAAGGAAAAAAGATTGTGAAAATCGTAATGATTATCCTCCTATAGTAAAAATCGATGCTTGGTGGTGCGCGTGTGGCATAGCCGCACGCGCAAAAAATTTTTTTGAGCATTTAGTAAAAACAGATGCGATCTAGTAAATTTTTTCTCTCCCATTTAGTAAATTCTTCTAGGTCAGGGTGGCAACCCTGATTCAGAAAGTTCCAAGACACAATGGATAAAACATCGAACATTATTGATGAGCTAGAAGCCATGGCTACAGCGATTTACAATGTAAGTTCTGTTTAGTAAATTTTCATTCTTTATTTTCAAATAAAATCAGTTTACATAGTAGCCCCTCCAATATATTCAGGTAAACCCCCCCTCCCTCCCCCCACACAATACAAACTCCCCTATATGATGTTTATACTCGCTAGAAAGCTTAAAATATGCTCTTTTTTACCACGTAAACCTAACCTCCCCCCATTCACACCCCTCTTCTGTTTATGACTTTAATTCTTCCATTGGAAATAACTTTGTTTTTGAACTCTCCCTTTTGACAATCAACTTTCTGTCAATCCCCTAGCTATTAAGCCAGTCTGGTTTGACATATGCATTCCCGCAATGATTTAATTAGCTGTCATCCCACAATTGCACTTCCAGCCTCATAATCCTTTACGTTAACGGTTTAACCAAAGGGTTTCACAGATCAAAAAGAATTGTTTTTCCCGTCAAATTAAAACAGTTTCAAGCAAAAAGAGATTGCAATAATTAAGCTAGGCCTACGCAACCTGTATGGAAGAGTGAAACGAGTTATTTCCCAAAATAATTGCTAACAATATTTTTTAGGACATTATGTAAAAAGGGGGAAGGGGCAATGCCTCAATTCTAACACCATCATGGTAAAATGAAAACAAAGTGTTTCTTCGCGTGAAAAGTAAGGGGCCGGGATTTCTAAGAAAAAAAGAATACATAGCTTTATTATGCGTAAATTGAATACCATTTACGTCTAAGATCGTAAATTTTAAGTCTATAAGCTGCTGGGTTAACAATCTTTTTATCTTTTTTAAAGCCTATCGACGGGAACATTTAAAAAAATTTCTAAATGGTAAAAATAGAAACATTGATTTCTATCCTAAGGCTACAAACTAGTGATTGTCAACTTTTATTTTTCTCACAAGTTGTGTAATAAAAACGTATGATTTCCATGCATAGTATATTTCTCTTGGGAAATTTTACTTTTTGCTTTGTTGAAAGGGGGGGGACTTCTTTGCGATAAATGTTTTCTAGACTAAATTATGGTTAGGTTAGGTTGGGGGGTACTAATTTTTATTCTGTAAAAAAGGGAAAAATTATTTCAATACTAAATTTTTTCCCTTCTTTAAGGCAAATTATGAAGAATGTATGGCCCCTCCACCTAAGAGAGCAAGAAAGGATGAGGCTACTCCTTTAAGTCCATCAATTATCAAATACACTGGCCCATCCAACCCCCATATCGGCTATTCAAGACCGACGCAGCCTGCACAAGCCGCAGCCCAATCTGTACAAGAATGTAACGCCGCCGGCCCGTCCACCTTCCATCATGTGTTGCCTGGGCCTTCAAAAGCTGCCCCACCTACACATGGTCAGGAGGTGGCCCTCCAGCATGCTATGCCAGGGCCTTCAGGCACTCAAATACAGCCGGGATATAAAAATGTAAGCATTTTTTTTACCTGGTTATAGAAATATCTAAACGAACCCATTTTTCATCGCTGTAAAAGTGTGTGTTAGAGATATTAAAAATGTTATTTTCTCTATAATCCCCCACCCCATTGTTTTAAATTTCTCCGCTCCCCCCTCCCTCAGGGATACCTAAATATAATGTAATTTTTTTGCCTGTCAAAGAAACCGCTCTTTTTTAATCTTTCCGATTTTCTCTGCCTACTGTAGGCATCTTCGCTATTTTTCAACCTCATAATAATATTTTTAGCTAATTTCTAGTTTACTGATAGAACTAGATTCTTTTTTATCTCAAAATGCTATTTTTCGCTAGAATATTATAGTTTTAAGGGGCCTTCCAACAATCGATTCATTTCAACACAGTCAAAGCGTGTCAGAGATATTAAGGGAAATTGTTCCCCCTTTTAAATCAGGTCAATTATCGTATACATTCAGTTTGCGGAATTCTCATAAAGAAGCAAAAAAATGCACTATATTCCTCATAGCAAATTCTTTGCGTTATAAACTGCTTTTATATAAACACAAATCTCTATCGGAAAGAGTTGGGATATCAAGTAAAGACCGCGATTTTTTCCAAAGCAGATAAAGATTATTAATATGAATTATTTTTGAGGGGTTGTTTGAACAAAATCAAAACCTTCTATGTCATCTTTTAGATTGTATTAACCTGGAACTTTCAGGATATATATTTAGAGTAGAGAACTAAATGCTACTGCTATGCACGGTTTTAAATAATAATCCAATTTTTAAAAATAGGGTGGTTTAGACACTTTGAAAAAAAGCTATTTATCTTTATAGCCTGTTCTTGTTCCTTATGCTCTGACCCCCTCACCAACTGAAGAAAGTAGTACTAAACCCATTGAAAGGGCAATAGAATGTCGTGCAATTCACAACAATGAATCGCCAACTATTAACGAATTGCATGGTATCGTTAATTCACTTGAAATTCCTGATAACATTGACGAGTTTTTAACCGATTATTTTAATGTTAATAATAGCACAGTTGAGCAGGGGGACTTGAGTCCAAACACCTTACAAATTTTAGAGGATTTTCCCAATGAATTAACAGGGAACCCTCCCCCCCACTGATAACATACTTCCACTTCAATCGAATGAAGTGGCTTCCCATAGCCCTATTATTGAACAATGTGGGGGAGGGGTGGTGATAAAAATATACAAGAGGAGGAGGTGGGGGAGGGTAATATCCAATTGACTTCATTCCCCGAGTTTCAACTCTCAATCACAATTTTAAATACAATAGTTGTCTACACTACAACTTTTGGTGACCCATTTAATTAGCTTTTGTGTGGTAATTTTGTGTTTGACCCTGTAGAAATTGTTCATGAATATGTAGATAGAATTTGTGCACTGCTAGAAAACCAAATTCAGTTGTGGGGAGGGGGTAGGGATTCAATTAAGGTTTCTATTGTTTTAAAGGTGTTTTATTTAAATGAGGGAAAAAGTGAGGTTTACCATCATTATGTACATACAGAGATGCGAGTGGTCTATCCAAATTTAGAGAATTTTGAGGGTGTTTTTTCCGAGTGGATAGGCCATATTATTACTCATCTCGAGAATTATAACGAAAATGGGAGCGGGTCTGTAGTTTTATTTGTTGAAAATTTAAGCGGTAATATCTGTAAATTTAAAAAAAAATTTTTTTAAGCGGGGGGCCGGGAGGAGGGAGGGCAATTGAATTAAAATATAATCCTGATTTAGAAGGTTGTCAAGGTGTCCAACAAATTTTTTTTGAAAAAGGTGATAAATGTTTCAAGTAAGCTTTCCTCATATCAGCATTCGAGCCTTTACTACGTGATGCTATAAAAGCGAATTTAGATTACAGGGCTGTGTATCTGATGGAAGAGTCCAATTTTCCCATTTTACATTTAACTGGTGTAGAAGGAAAAAACCTAGTAAAGCTTAGGTCCATTGATATTTTTGAAAGGGCCAATGCCCATTTAAATATCGGCGTTACTGTGGTTCAGTATGAAACTGAATTTGAAGATGGGGTTCCTTCAAAAAAGAAGGGGGTGGTGTTCCCAGTAAGAGGCCCGTCGATTGAATTGGTTAAACACTGGGTTTGGCTATTGTACAGACCACCTAGTGACCTAACCAATTCAATTGGCCATTTTAACCCAATAACAGAGATTAGTAGAGTTCTTGGGGAGGGTAAGAAAAGGGGGGTATGTTTCTACTGTCCAACAGGCCTTTCTTAATTCCGTAGTGATATAAAGCTTTGGGATCATATAAAACACTTTAGACGGAATAACTACCAGTCAGTGAAAATGGTTTCAAAGTAAAGGGCCATTTTAGGTTTTAAAAACTTCCAAAACATCCTCCTCCAGAGCAATAAAATCTCGTTGGACTGTGAAGCGAAGCTGGTGGAAGTGAACGATCCTCGATTTCCAAACTGAATCAAAGAACATCAAGCTATTGCAGTCTCCTACGCCCACGCAAAAAAAGACAGTTCTAACACTATGCAGTTGTTAGAAATAGTTGAAACACTGGATGAGGGAGAGTGTATGGTCAAGGCACTGACTAAATTAATTGGCACCGCTAATGGCGCTATTTCTCGTTTGAGAAATACGCATTACCCAATGGTGTTGTCTGCAGAGGATCGTCTCGCGATTAATAATCAAAATATATGCTGGGTTTGTAAGGGGGAGTTTAAAGAGGGGGATAAGGGGAAAGGAAAAAGAGGGGGGAAGGGGAAAGTCGGAGACCACAATCACTTGTGGTAGGAAATATCCTCTGGGGGTATAATTTTAGAGGGGTAGCGCATAAATCGTGTAACTTAAACGTTAGCCAGCAGTTTTTTATTCCAGTTTTTATTCACAATTCAAATTATGATTTAAAGTTTATTTTACCGGCACTGGCACGTATGCACAGGGAGGGAGGGGGAGAAGATAGTCCATGGTTTAATAATCCATTTACCTATAACGTTATTCCCAAATCAGCTGTGAAGTTTGTGATTCTCGAGTTGAAATGACAGGTAGTAAAGAATGTGCAAGTGTGCCGGCATAAAATCTGGCTTTTAGATTCTTTTAGTCTTTTCTCCAAGGCATTGAGTCAATTGATTCAAGTGCAGAAAAGTGACAATTTTGATAGTTTTCCTTTGCTTAAACAGCACTTTCCAGACAGTGAAATGTATGACCTATTGACCTGTAATGGTGTATATGCATACGAATATTACTGTTCTGGCGCTCGTTTAAGTGAGGTAAAGCTACCTCCAATTGACGCTTTCTATAATTCACTCACAAACAGTGAATGCACAACCGAGGAATGTGAATTTGCCAAGAAGGTGTGGTCTAAGGGGAATTGTAAAAATGGGTGGGATTATTGTAGACTGTACTTGGCCAGTGACGTTTTAACTCTGTTAGATAGTGTCTTCAAGAACACAGACCAAATCTATTCAGAGTTCGGACTAGATATAGGCTATTATTTTTCCACACCACATTTGGAGATGGACTTGATTTTAAAAATTAGTAGGGATGAAATAGACTTAATCACCGACGTGGATCAACACCTTTTTTTAGAAAGATCAATGAGGGTTGGGTATGTTTTTCATGGGGATCGCGTCTTGTCAACCGATCCAAGCGGACAAAACAGCAACATCGGTGCAAAGTCAAATGCAGTGTTCTTGGGCATGAACTCATTGTATCTCTCGTCAACGTCTCACTACTCTTTGCCATGTGGGGACTATAAATGGTTTGAGAATCCTTGTGAGTTCCCCGACATTAACACTGTCGAGGACAATGGGCCACAAGGATGGTTCTTTGAAATTGACGGGTACATTCCATTGGAGCTTCATCATTCAGTCAGAAATTTTGTTTTTCCCTGTATCAATCGACCAGTGACCAGGGACTCACTGAGCCCCTACAATCGATCATTAGTTGAGGATATTGGGATGCACTGGACCCCCTCTAAGCAAAAACTGACTGCAGATCTGGACCCTAAGGAGAATATCGTTGTTCATCATGTGCTTTTGCACTGGATGGTGAACAATGGTTTCAATATCACCAAAATACATAGGGTCCTGCAATTCAGTCTAAAACCCTACTTAAAGACGTTTATCGACACTTTTGTTGATAAGCGCTCTCGGGCAAACAGTAAAGTTGAGAAGGAAATGCACAAACTCATTCTAAATTCAGCGTTTGGCAAAATGTGTGAAAGCGTACACAACAGATCTCACTGCGACTTCGTGACTGACCCTCAAGAGTGTGCACGGATTACTTCTGACCCCAATTTTACAACGTTCACAAGCATAGAGGCGGGCATGGTTCTTCTACGTAGAAAAAAGAGAAATGTAGTACTGAACAAAAGTATAGCAGGAGGTAGTTCAGTACTTGAAATTTCCAAAAAGCTCATGTTGTCGTTTTTTTACAATGTGTGCAAGGTGCAATGGCCACTGGAGGGGGAGGTTCAAGTTTACTATGGGGATACATTCTCTGCTGTTAAAAGTAAAAACCGAGGACTTATTAGGGGATTTAGAAAATGGGGAACATATCAGCTCGCGGATGGATTTCACCAACTGGAATCCGTCCCTCTACCCCGAGTTGGTGAAACGTCAAGCCCCCAACCAACTACTAATGTTAAAATCAGAGACGGGGAGTGATTTGATATCCAGTGGGTTTTCCCGGGTCCTAAAGTTTATTGCGTAGAAACACATAACGGGGATGTAAAGCAGGCGTGTAAAGGGGTGCCTACACATTTTGTAAAGAGCAATTTCAACATTAGCGTGTACAGAGACTGTGTAGAAAGTAGCCTAGGGCCGAAAGCACAAGTGCTGGTAATTCGCTCTCTACAGTATAAAAATTATACTGTAAGAGTGGAAAAGAATGCAATGTCGTGTATATCTGACAAAGTCTATGTGCTCGAGAATGGTGTAAGTGAACTGCCACATGGCCACTACCGTATTTCAGACCGGGTTGAATGCATAGACTATCGCAATCAACTTGGTCTGGATAAATTAACCTGAATGCTCTAACCACTAACCCTAACCTAACCAAACCCTTCCATAAATTAACTACCCCAACCTAACCTGTAGCAGCAGCAGTGAAGACGACTATTGTATACAGTTTTTTCCCCGGGGTGGGGGGTCCCGCCCGCGGTCGGCCTTCGGCCCCGCGGCCCCGGGGGGTGGGGGGTCCCACCCGTGGCTGGCCTTCGCCCCCGCGGCTCCCCGGAGGGTCCCTTTAAATTCATAAAATTCAACTGCGCTATTTTAAGTTCATGTTCAAGTTCATGTTAAGTGTTGTATAATAGTGTGTGTTTGTACAAAAAGTGTGCTAATGTACAAATAGTGATGCTGAACAAAAAAAAGTGTTTTTGACAATAAGTGTTGTACATAAAGTGTTATTGTTGTTCATGTTTGAACATAAGTGTTTTGATAATAAATGTTGTTCTTCATGTTTGAACAGAAGTGTTTTTTTTATCTTAATAAATGTTGTTCTTCATGTTTGAACAAGTATTTTTTTTTATGCTCTTCATGTTTGAACAGAAGTGTCATTTTTTTCATGTTAATAATGTTTGAACAAATAGAGTTTTGTTCTTGTTGAACAAGTGTTTTTTTATGTTGTTCATGTTTGAACAAATAGTGTTTTCATGTCGAATAAATGACCATGAAATATTGTTTTTGTTGTTCTTGTTAACGTACTAGATAGATCTATGGGAAAATTATTACTACTACTTATTCATTGGACAAGTATGATTTACAGTTAGTTGTAGTCCGACTGTTGTCAACAGCAGCAGCAGCATGTATCAATTTAAAACACCCTTCAGATCGTTTCTGTTTGGTCCATCAATGTCGGGGAAAACCACTTTTAGCTAAAATAATTCAAAATTGTAATAAAATGTTTTTGGAAAAACCAAAGAAAATTTATTATTGCTATAGTATTTGGAAGGAGTCCTATGATCAAATAATAGCCATTGCCACACCCATGCCAATACAATTCATACGGGGACTTGATGTTTTCAATAGTATTGAACCAAACTCGTGGCTGATTATCGATGATTTGGCTGAATCTATTGAAGAATTCTCACAGGAAATGCTAGTGCTGTTCACTGTCCTCTATCATCATGAACGCAAATCCATAGCCCTGGTTCTACGTAACATCTTTCATCATAGGAAATGTAAGCAAACCCTTTCTTTGAATAGCAGCTTTTCTATTATTTACAGAATTCTTCATAACTTCAGCTGACGAATAACTCCGAGTAGTAGAATATACCACAGCACTCCCAAACGTCTGCTGTCAGTATACAATAAGGCGACAAATAGGCCCTACGGCTACATTTTGCTAGATCTTAATCAGAGCACACCCGAGGATCTACGTTTAGTCACCGACATTTTCAACAAAGAAATTACTGTATATCTTCCGGTGAACAGTAAAAAAGTCTATTAGTTGACATTATGACACTGAAGAAACTGCACGAACAACGACATTTATTTTCCGTTTTAAGCACTTCAATACCTCCACTCAGGAGGGCTTCACTCAACCATGGCGATGACAATGATTTCATTAATCTAATATCTAAACTTTGATTAAATTTAACTTAGGAAAATGTACACTTGCCAGAAGGTGTTAGACAACAGAAAAAGCAACATCGTTCCACTGTACGCGCCTTGGCTTGCAAAAACAATGGGAAATTTTTTTAAAGAAAACGTCTCCTTCAAGCGGGCGGTAGCTTTTTTACACTTTTACTGTCAATAATTGTAGGATTTGTAAACCGTTTTCTCTAGAGAATGTCTAAACCCTATAAATTGATGGCATTTGACCTTGTCCTCTCGCCCGTCGAACATTTTGAAGACAATCTAAGCAAATTCATTAATGATGAGAATATTGCGACATTGCGACGTGTGGACAAACATAGACCTTATCGTGAGAGACCCGCTGTTACCGTCAAAGTCACAGATCCCTCCAAACAGGAAACATCTCCTCAAGATTCTGCAGTGCAATGAAAGGAGAAGGAATTGAATTCAATTGTATTAACCATTGGAAAGCGATTTCCACTCAGCGATCGTAAACAGAGTAAAAGAGTATTATTATGTCTCATGTTGGAAACGGGGGGTGATCATCATCAATTTCAATTATATATCGTAGGGAAACGAATTAGAATTCAGAGTAAAACCTATATTCCACTAGAATTGATTTGGAATATGGTGCCGAATTGTAAAGAACTTTTATCCTTTGACAATAATCTATACACCTTTCTAAATGCATCAAACTTCACCAAAAGTCTTTTTAGCAATAAGCAAAGTCTAAAGAAACTAAGAGAATATAGTCCTCCAACAACGCCAACACCATTTAAAAAAGAAGAAGATTCAATTTTGTAAAATACTAGCAGCAACAGCAGCAATGATTTTATAACACCAGTGGCTGCTCGACAAAAGCGAAGACGGATTGATTCACCCTCCAGTGTGCAAAAGGGGAGTGGAAATTAAACTACGTTTTTGAGTTCAAAATGGATGAAATTCTGAAACATTTTTATGAAAAAATTTGTGAAGCGGGGAATTTAAGTTCCCCCAAAACACTTTCTAAAGTTGTCTCCGACAGCACATTAAAAAAAGCAAAAGAGCATATAGAGAATTAACCGAGTTCCAAACTGCATCGGAGTCACAGGCTTCGTGGCAAACAATATCGACAAACTAAAGCCTTTTTCCTTCTGCATATAATGCAAACGGATCTTTTAACTTTAGACGCAATTCAACGACGTCACATATCACATATCATATATTATGGTGGCAATCAGTGTCGCTAGTCGCTATGCCTATGCCATTCCATTACGGTCAAAGAGAGGTGTTGAAGTTGCTCAGGCTTTAGAAAGTATTCTTCAACAGGATTGCTATAGAAAAATTCAATCGGATCGTGGTAGCCAATTTTTTAATCCACAGGTGCAAAAGATTCTATTGAAATATAATACAACACTTTATCATAGTCACAGCCCGATAAAGGCTGCATTGGCTGAACGATTGATTAGGACGATTCGTCTATTAATTTCAAGATATTGTACAGTGAAAAATACCTCTGCTTTTATTCATGATTTAGATAAAATCATGCAGATATATAACCAACAACCCCATCGTTCATTGTCCAACTCAAGCCATTGGGAAGTTCATTGCAGGGAAAATACATTTGAGGCTTTTCTAAGGCCATATTCCGAAGATGAAAAAGAAAAAAATACAAAAAAGAAGAAATTCAATGTTGGTGATACTATTCGAATTAATAGAACCACCAATATTTTTGAAAAGGGAATTATTTATGGAGGGCTGAACTTTTTAAAGTGTCCAAAATCCTGGACACCGCACCCACAACATATCAACTGCGAGACACTAAAGATGATGAGATTCTCGGCGGTTTTTATGAATATGAACTGCAAAAAGTTAGAAACACTAGCGAAATTTATCAAATTGAAAAGATATTAAAGATTCGTACTCGTAGGGGCCAGAGACTCTTTAATGTGACTCTTTAATTGTCTTTGGAAAGCTTTTTTGGAAATTTTTTAGAATAATAGGTAAAGCTGACTCTCATCATTAAATCTCTACATTCTGGGACTTCCTAAAGCTCCTAAATACTTGTCTGACAGACTGAAAACGTTGTCCTGTTATTTGAGCAGCTAGAATGGTTATCACTAGACCCCGGCGCCGCGCCGGCAGAAAGACCAAACGCCGCCAACGAGAGGCCCGGTTGACCGCCATCGAAGTGTCCTTACGCCACCGGCGCGCCGCAGGCGCGGCATCAACGGCAGAGGTGGACGCGTTCGGCTAACTTTGAATTAATTTTGCGGCAATTCTTTATTGTGCCAACCGTAAAGTCGGAGCTTTTCTTTCTCGTGTGGTTTAGTATTTCGATTTTCCTGATTAGAAATCAAGCAGGGCTTGCACTATCCCTGGATTTTCCGGGATTTCCCCGAAAGTCAATTTGTCACCCCGAAAAAAAATTTAGTTCCCCGAATCCCCAAAAATCACCCGATCACGGTGCCACCCCTAGTGATTTATCACTAGTGACTATCCCTGCCAAATATTACTTTGTATACCATAATTCTTCACTACTCTCGTGTTCGTTAATTTTCGTCTCTTTTGTTACTTTGCATAAAAAACACAGATGCATTGCAAAATACATAGTTCTTCATATGTTGACAAAAATAGTGTCGTCTTTATGAAATGAGATTAAATTATTTCGAATGCAGCTTCCCAATTGATATTTCTTACATCATTTGTAGTTAAGAATTTTATTTTTAAGTTGAATAGAACGCATTCACTACTATACAGCTTCAGTTGGATTTTGAAATTGATAGTCGACAGATTGTTTCTACAGCTGAATTGTAAGTTTGCAGAATTTTGTTTTCTTTTGCTGTTTTTAGATAAGATTTTCTTAATGTTTAATACATAATTGTTGAACGCCTGATAGATTAAAGAAAATACATTCTTCTTTCTGAAAAAATTTTACTCCTACCCCCCCCCCCCAAAAAAAAAACCTTCTATTGAGACAAAATTTAGCTACAGATTAAGCTATGTACAAAGTTGGGGAATTAAAAATTGAAAAGGAAGTTACCCCAAAAAAATGATTCATACCTAAAATGTAAATTATTGCCTCTAGGGGGGGGGATAGGGGGCTATCATTTCAAAATGATAATACCTCTTTTTTTATTGAAAGCAGGGATGCCAAAAATATAATTATTTTTTCCTTTAAAGTGGAGACAGAAGAAAATGATATCAAATTCCCTGGGAAACCATTGAAATATTTTGATAGACCCAGGGCCCCATTTTGGGATTTGTTCATTGTCTTGGGTATTTTGCGATTTCTCAGAGGCTACTGGCCTAATTTGGCTTTTGTGTGTGCTCCCTTTTAACTAGATTTTTTTAATCTTATTGAATGCCACGGCGAATCTATGACTCAGTTTTCCAATAATTTGAAGTATATCTGAATAATTTCGATATTTTTGTTGTTGTCATTGTACCCTTTTACTCATACCCTCATTTTTTTTTAAAGAAACACTGAGCTGTTTGACGTTATTTCGCGTGTTTGTTTGAACCATATAGTGACCTAGTTAATTATTAAGTAAATTGTTTTTTTAATGTAAAGCTGAGACGGTATCCCATCAAGGTGGTATCCAGAGGGGGGGGGGTATTACATTTAAATGATAATATTTCGAATTTTTTTATTGAAAGCCGGGATGCCAAAAAGTTTTTTTTTTTTTTAATTTAAAGTAGAGACGGTATGCTATCAAGGTGGTAATTTTTGTGAGCATTTGGAAACGTGAGCATTGGAAATCAAAGCTTAAACTCAATAACTGATACTAAGTCCCCTAAAATGTTGCTTGGATTAAAAGTGACGAACTAGGAATAAAATCCCAACATCTTCCTGGAGCTACTTCAGTCTGCATATTATTTCATTTAATTAGCCTACATTTAAAATGGACGAGCTTTTCATATTTTGCCTAAGAAAATAGCTGGCACTTCATTTTTCTTCATACCGAATAAACCATTAAGTGTTTTTTGTTTCATTGTAATTGAAGTGTTCCCATGTGAACTGTTCATCATTTTTTTTTTTCAATTTGATAAATTTACTCGTTTTAGATGCAATTTATAATTTAGCTGCTATTAGATATTTATGAGTTTATAATTTGGAATTAATCCCCAAAAGACAAAATGAATAATATCCAAAAAAGTAGCCAAAAGCAATAAAAAAGCAGCAGTTCAGCATTAGCCTACATGATATATATTCTGTAAAGAAGCCAAAAAAACTTAAAATGTATTTTTTTTATTTGTTATTAAAAACCAGTTTTTAATACAAGGGAGGGTTCTTAGGAATCCAAATGAACAAAAAAAAAAAACAATCAATATCGAAGTCGCCCATTTCCACTGTTTTAGAGGTGACAAATCATATATTGACAATGGGCATTATGAAAAAATTAAGCTTCTAAGTTCAGACTTATATTTATATTTAAGTTTTTACCGAGATAGCTGACGAATTCTGTGATACGGTATTTGAAGTTTTGTATGCAGTAATGCTCGATGAAAAAAACTACTAATTTTGATAATTGTTCATGTCAAAAATACATAGCTAATAGATAGTTCAACTATTATGCAAGGGTTCTGAAACGCCACAGCCATTTCGTTTCAACCAGATTTCTACTTCTCTTGATGAATAACGAAGAAGACCAGTTTCCAGCCAGCGACTTCTGAAGTTTTGAACTCATTAATAGGCTCGAATCTGTTGTAAATTTAAGCTATGATTTGAGAAGGACTGATAAAAACATTATCTTCCATTTCTATTAGTGCTGTTTTCCCACACTAAAGGTTATCTAATCTAAAGTTTAGGTTCTATTCCTCGTGAAAATGGAAGTTTACACTCGAGCAATGCCGTCTTCAACGAAACTCCTTAGCAGTCTCAGCTTCTCATAAACAATTTAGTATCTTTACCATCTTAGTATATTAGATCTTTTATGCCAATTAAATTCGATTGAAGATAAAGGTACTCATTGAATCAAGCTGGAAAGGAAAATATCTTTGAAAATATTGCGACAAATAGTTCAAAATTTACAAGCTGTTTCTTTAGCTTTTTTGGCATTTACTAAGTATCAACCATTCTTTCATATTTGGAAAGTATTTTTAATGGGCCTACTGGTTTTAGAATTTCTTTATATCCAAGTTGAGCTAAACTGATAGAACAGTTTTAATTCTAATTTAGATAAATTAGAATTTCTAATCATTGTTGACGTATCTTCATTCTAGGTATTAGCAAAGAAATGGAACACTTTCTACAAACTATAGCATCTCCCCCCATCACGTTTCTTTTATAAAAATATTGCTCTCACAAGAATTTATATTCCGAATCAACAGTGATATTATTCCGACCAAGGTATACTAATTTTCCCTTAGAAATATAAAAAAAAACCATAAATGTAAAAAAAAACGAGCAGAAATTAATATGAGCAGGGTTCTAATGCCCAAGCTTTCTAAAAGCCTTTATAATTTGTACTTTATAATATAATACTCTATAATATTTGTACTCTATAATATAATTTGTACTTTACTGAAAAAATTCAAATGAATTTACTGAAAAAAATCTGCATTGCCAGTTTAATATACATATGCTGATATTTATTCCTTAAAATCTTAATTGATTTTTGATTTATTAAAGTTAGAAAAGTGAAAACATTTAAAAGAATTTTTTCCAGTAAAGTACACATTGTATTCTGGCTTTTAGAAAGCTTGGGGCTTAGAACCCTACTCATATTAATTTCTGCTCGTTTTGAGTTTGACTCTTATTTATTGTAGTTTCTGTTGGTTTTTGGTTTCATTTATTCATTGATACTGATTTGTGGCAGTTGTAATCTTGGTAGATTATTTTATTCTATATTTGTTAATTTTTGTTTAATGGAGTTCCTTACTTTTTTTCAAAACTTATTTTGTTGAAAAAGTTTTTTTAATTAATTTCTGTTAGTTTTATATTGACAGTCTTTTTCAGGGAGAAAGACTGAGCCTCTTCTAAAGCTAAACAACAACCCCTTGCATGAAAACCATAAGTAACCCCTGGGTATATCTTATGACCATTGTCCCTAATCTCTGGGGATTGTTTCAACCCCAAAGGCCTTGTTATATGATATTTAGACCATTTTGAATCGAATAGCTATCTCAAAATTCCTATTAGATACATTTAGGGACAATATGACGTGTATGTGCGGGTGGGGGGAGGAGAGGAGGTAGCTGCCCTCCGATCACTTTGACTCTTAAAAATAATACTGGAGCGTCTGATTACTAATCCAATGAGCCCCCTCCGAAATTTATATGACCATGCTTTGTATAAAAACCTTTTATGTTCCCGGGACATAACTTAAAACCCTCACCCTGAGGGCTAGGGGTTTTGTCTATCCTCAAAGACATAATTTCCAGACCGTTCTGATACGCTGAACAAAATGGCTATCTAAAAAAAAAAATTATTGGAAGTGTTTGGGGAAATTATGGGCGTGGGGAGGGGGGTCATTTGCCACTTGATCACTTTCTACTAATAAAAAAGGAACTAGTCTTTTCAATTTCCAATCAAATGAGCCCTTTTTGAAGCTTCTACGACAAGACTTTCTATAAAAACCTTATATGCCCCAAGGGCAT
Source organism: Artemia sp. Qi Xiang Cuo (assembly GCF_049724085.1). Taxonomy (NCBI): domain Eukaryota; kingdom Metazoa; phylum Arthropoda; class Branchiopoda; order Anostraca; family Artemiidae; genus Artemia; species Artemia sp. Qi Xiang Cuo. Next base: position 50,423,575 of record NC_142797.1, on the reverse strand, counting down.
AACTAACGATCCTTGTCCTGAGGGCTATGGGGGTTTATCGGAAATGTTTGGGGAAATGATGAGCGTGAGGGGGGGACTATCCCTCCGAATACTTTTGACTATTGAAAAGGGCAATAGCCCTTTCAATTTCTAATCTAATGAGCCCTTTCTATAAACACTTTCTATAAAAAAAGTTACATGCCCCCAGGGCATAACTTACAGCCTTAGCCCTGAGGGCTGTAGGGGGGGGGGGGGATTGTCATCCTCAAGGACCTAATTTCCAGAACTTTCAACTACGTTAAACAAAATGGCTATCTCAAAACTTTGATTGGACGTGCTTGGGAAAATGGTGGGCGTGAGAGGGGGTTAGTTGCCCTGCAATCACTTTTGACTATTAAAAAGGCACTAGCCCTTTCAATTTCCAATCGATTGAGCCCTTTTTTAAGTTTCTAAAACATCGCTTTCTATAAAAAAAACTTATATACCCCTAGAGCATAACTTACAACCCTTGCCCTGAGGGCTGTGGGCGGGGGGGGTCGTCTTCAAAGACCTAATTTCCAGAACTTTCAACTACGTTGACCAAAATATCTATCTCAAAATTCTGATTGGATGTGTCTGGGGAAAAGGTGGGCGTGAGAGGGGGGTTAGTTGCCCTCCTATCACTTTCGACTATTAAAAAGGGCACTAGCCCGTTGAACTTCCAATCAAATGAACCCTTTTTGACGTTTCTACGACACAGCTTTCTACAAAAATCTTATATGCCCCCAGGGCATAACTTACAACCCTTGCCCTGAGGGCTGTGGGGGAGTGTCCTCCTCAAAAACATAATTTCTATCAGGAAATCAACTACGTTGAACAAAATGGCTATCTCAAAATTTTAATTGGATGTGTTTGGGGAAATGGTGGTCATGAGAGGAGGGTCAGTTACCTTCCAATCACTTTCGACTACTAAAAAGGGCACTATCCCTCTCAACTTCCAATTGAATGAGCCCCATTTTGAGTTCCTACGGCAACTCCATCTAAACAAACCTTATATGCCCCTCTGGGCATAACTTACAACCTTTATCCTGGGGGTTTTGGGGGGTTTGTCTTCCACAAATACATGATTTCCAGAACTTTCAACTACGTTGAAGAAAATTGCTATCTCAAAATTTTGATTGGATGTGTCTGGGGAAATGGTAGGTGTGAGAGGGGGGTTAGTTGCTCGGCAATCACTTTCGACTATTAAAAAGGGCACTAAACCTTTCAATTTCAAGATTCCTTTTTGAAGTTTCTACAACAACGCTTTCAATAAAAACCTTATTTACCTTCAGGACATAAATTACAACGCTTACTCTGAGGGAGGGCTGTGGCTGGGGTTGTCATCCGTAAAGACATGGTTTTCAAACCTTTCGACTATGTTGAACGAAATGAATATCTCATAAATTTGATTGGATGTATCTGGGGGAATGGTGGGCGTGAAAAGGAGGTTAGTTGCCCTCCAATCGCTTTCGACTATTAAAAAGGGCACTAGCCCTTTCAATTTCCAATCGAATGAGCCCTTTTTGAAGTTTCTACATCATCGCTTTCTATTAAAACCTTATATGGGGGGGGGGGGGGTGTCATCCTCAAAGACCTAATTTCCAGAACTTTCAACTACGTTGAACAAAATGGCTATCTCAAAATTTTGATTGGGTGTGTTTGGGGAAAAGGTTAGCACGAGGTGGGGGGTTAGTTGCACTCCTATCACTTTCGACTATTAAAAACGGCACTAGCCCTTTGAATTTCCAATCGAATGAGCCCTTTTTGAAGATTCCACGACACAGCTTTCTATAAAAACCTTACATGCCCCCAGGGATTAACTTACAGCCCTTGCCCTGAGGGTTGTGGGGGGGGGGGGGAGTGTCCTCCTCAAAAAAATAATTTCTATCTGGAAATCAACTACGTTGAACAAAATGGCTATCTCAAAATTTTGATTGGATGTTTTTGGGGAAATGGTGGGCGTGAAAAAGGGGTTAGTTACCCTCCAATCACTTTCGACTACAAAAAGGGCACTAGTCCTTTCAACTTCCAATTGAGCCCCTTTTGATGTTTGTACGACAACGCTACCTATACAAACCTTATATGCCCTCTTGGCATAGCTTACAACCTTTTCCCTGGGGGCTCCGGGGGGTTTGTCATCCTCAAATAGATAATTTCCAGAACTTTCAACTACGTTGAACAAAATGACTATCTCAAAACTTTGCTTGGATGTGTTTGGGAAAATGGTGGGCGTGAGAGGGGGGGGGGGGTAGTTGCCCCGCAATCACTTTCGACTATTAAAAAGGGCACTAGCCCTTTCAATTTCAAATCGAATGAGCCCTTTTTGAAGTTTCTACAACATCGCTTTCTAACCTTATATACTCCCAGGGTACAACTTACAACCCTTGCCCTGAGGGCTGTGGGGGGGGGGGGGCGTGTCATCCACAAATACCTAATTTCCAGAAACTTATATGAAGCTGAACAAAATGGCTATCTAAAAATTTTGATTGGATGTATTTGGAGAAAAGGAGGGCGTCAGAGTTAGTTGCCCCCTCCCCCAATCACTTTTGACTATTAAAAAGGGCACTAGCCCTTTCAATTTCCAATCAAATGAGCCGTTTTTGAAGATTTTACAACAGAGCTTTCTATAAAAACCTTATATGCCCCCAGGGGATAACCCTGAGGGCTGTGGGGGGAGTGTCCTCCTCAAAAACATAATTTATATCTGGAAATCAACTACGTTGAACAAAATGGCTATCTCAAAATTTTTATTAAATGGGTTTGGGGAAATGGTGGGCATGGGAGGGGTGTTAGTTGCCTTCCAAACACTTTCGACTATTAAAAAAAGCACTAGCCATTCCAATTTCCAATCAAATGAGCCCTTTTCGAAGTTTCTACGACAACTCCTTCGATACGAGGTGCCCTGGTCTAAAAGAAAAAAGAAATAATATATTCTGCCAACATCGTTCTTTACTTAGGCAACGCTATTAGGCTGCCTATGATTAATATCGTAGTCGTTTTCCCCAGCACGCAAGCCTTTAATGAATTTATGGGTCATGAACTGCTAGGGTGATGGATGGGTATCATGACTTGAAATGTGATAGGCATGAAAAGTGGTTAATGCTGTCAATTTGATGAGTCTTCGTCCAATAAACATCTTACGAGAACTAATCAATTTTAAAACTTGTGTGATTATTTTTTTTTTGAAAATTTCTAGTAAACGTCAATTTTAAAATAAGTAAACTTTGTGAATTGAATTTTCAAAGCCCAAATGACAGTCTAGCCTTTATGGGGTTTGAGCGATGGTAGCCCTGCTTTTATTAATGGTATCTCTTTTAGAGAGTTTAAATTGATTTTTTGTTTGAATTTTGCTCTTTTCAGGTTTCATTTTTGTATCTATAATTTTAAGTTTGAACACATTATTCATTTGAATTTATGTTCGGACTAGGTTTCACTTATTCATTAATGGCAATTTCTGTTGAACGGTAATTTGAGAAATGTTTGACGAGCCCCGGGACCATTTTGCACCCTCAATCACCACTATTGATTGAAAGTCATTACATGTTTCTGGTTTGAAAAAGGTGCTACCTGCCTGCTTTTCTGCTGAAAAATTGGATGTGGGAAGACTTAGTGAGACATGGCTTGTTTTTCAGAAAGTCAAAGTGTAGCACATATTTACACTACGTCAGGACTGAACACGTTTTTAGCCCATTCAGGACTCAACTCGTTTTCGCACCGAATCAGGACTCGGGTTATCTTTGATTAGAATTAATTAAAAAAACTTTTTCTACAAGATAAGTTTTTCAAAGAAAAGTAAAGAACTCAATTAAACAAAAAAAGAGCAAAAATAAAATCAAATAATCTACCAAGCGTGAAACTACCACAAATCAGCATCGATAAATAAATGAAACCCAAAACGAACAGAAATTACAATAAATAACAGAGTCAAACTCAAAACGAGCAGAAATTAACATAAGTTGGGCGCAAAACCCCTATGCCTTCCCAAGGCGAGAACAAAATCACTTTACTGAACAAATATAAATGTTTTTACTTTTTTAACTTTAATAAATCAAATAATATTAACATTTTGATTACTAAATATCAGTATATGTATACTAAACTGACAATGCACATTCATTTGAATTCTTTCAGTAAAGTGCAAATTTTGTTCTGGTCTTGGGAAGGCATAGGGGTTTTGCGCCCAACTTGTGTTAATTTCTGCTCGTTTTGAGTTTGAATTGGTTATTTATTGTAATTTCTGTTCGTTTTGGGTTTCATTTATTTATCGATGCTGATTTGTGGTAGTATACCTTCATAATTACCTCATATACCTTCATACCTTCATAATACCTTCAGTCGTTCTTGGGATACTGCTGAGACGCGTTATTGAGAATTAGCATTATCACAGTGCATTTTGATTTAATCTTAAGGCAACATTTAGTTTTTAAACATAATGGGCAAAGTAGTGGGTTGGCGTGGATGGGGGATTAGTGGCCCTCCAATTACATTCGAGTATTAAAACGGGCATTAACTCGTTTTATTTTCAATCGAATGAGCCTTTTTCGAAATTTCCACGGCAACTCCTTCGATACGGACTAAACAACAACAACAACAAAAATTAATACATTATATCCACATCGATCTTTACTATAAAAATGTCAAGCCTTCCAATCACTTTCGACTATTACAAAGGGCACTAGCCCTTTCAATTTCCAATTGAATGAGCCCTTTTGAAGTTTCTACGACAACGCTTTCAATAAAAATTTTATATGCCCCCAGGGCATAACTTACAACCCGTGCCCTGAGGGCTGTGGGAGGGAGGGGTTGTCATCCTTAAAGACCTAATTTCCAAACATTTCAACTACGTTGAATAAAATGGCTATCTGAATATTTTCATTGGATGTGTTTGAGGAAAGGGTGGGCATGAGAGGGGGTGGCGTAGTTGCCCTCAAATAACTCTCTACTATTAAAAAGAGTGCTACCTCTTTGAATTTCAAATCGAATGAGCCCTTTATCAAGTTTATACGATAAAGATTTCAATAAAAACCTTATATGCCCCAAGGGCATAACTTATAATCCTTGCACTGAGGGTTGTGGGGGAGAGTTTGGGGAAAAGGTGGGCGTGAGAGGGGGGCTAGTTGCCCTCAAATCAATTTCTACTGTTTAAAAGTGCACTAGACCTTTGAATTTCCAATCAAATGAGCCCTTTTTCAAGTTTCTCCGACAAAGATTTCAATATAACTTTAAAATGCCCTCCAAGCAATAATTATTGTAGTTGCCTTGAAGACAGTTGGGGGAGCTTCCAGCTCAAAGGTGTAATTTCCTGAAGTCTCAACTGTGTGGAACAAAATGACTATCTAAAAATTTTTTTTGGATGTGTTTCGGTAAATGAAGGATGTGGAATGGGTATTAGATGCCTTGCAATCCCTTTCGACTATTAAAAAGGACACTAGCCATTTCAATTTCCAATCGAATGAGCCCTTTTTGAAGTTTCTGCGACGACGCGTTCAGTAAAACCTTATATACCCCCAGGGCATAACTTACAACCCTTGCCCTGAGGGCTGTGGGGAAGTGTCCTCCTCAAAAACATAAATTCTATGTGAAAATCCACAACACTGAACAAAATGGCTATCTAAAAATTTTGGTTGGATGTGTTTGGGGAAACGGTGGGCAAGAGAGGGGGGCTAGTTGCTCTAAATCTCTTTCGACCATTAAAAAGAGCACTAGACCTTTGAATTTCCAATTAAATGAGCCCTTTTTCAAGTTTCTACGACAAAGATTTCAATAAAAACTTATATGCCCCCAGGGCATAACTTAAAACCCTTGCTCTGAAAAATGTGAGGGGAGTGTCCTGCTAAAAGGTATAATTTCCTGAGCTTCAACTGCGTAGGACAAAATGGCTTTTTCAAAATTTTGATTGGATGTATTTGGGGAAATGGTGGGCGTGAACGGGGTGTTAGTTGCCTTCCAATTACTCTCGACTATTAAAAAGGGCACAAGCCATTTCAATTTCTAATCGAATGAGCCCTTTTTGAAGTTTCTACGACAACGCTTTCTATAAAAACTTTATATGCCCCCAGGGCATAACTTACAACCCTTATCCTGAGGGCTGTGAGGGGGGTGTGATCCTCAAAGACCTAATTTCTAGAACCTTAAACTGCGTGGAACAAAATGGCTATCTAAAAATTTTGATTGGATGTGTTTGGGGAAATGGTGGGCGTGGAAGGGGTGTTAGATGCCTTCCAATCACTTTCGACTATTAAAAAGGACACTAGCCATTTCAATTTCCAATCGAATGAGCCCTTTTTAAAGTTTCTACGACGACGCGTTCAGTAAAAACCTTATATGCCCCCAGGGCATAACTTAAAACCCTTGCCCTGAGGGCTACGGGGGAGTGTCCTCCTCAAAAACATAATTTCTATCTGGAAATCCACAACACTGAACAAAATGGCTATATAAAAATTTTGATTGGATGTGTTTAGGTAAAAGGTGGGCGAGAGAGGGGGGCTAGTTGCCCTCAAATTACTTTCGACTATTAAGAAGGGCCCTAGACATTTGAATTTCCAATCGAATGGGCCCTTTTTCAAGTTTCTACGACAAAAATTTGAGTAAAAACGTATATTCGCCCAAGGCATAACTTATAACCCTTGCCCTGAAGACTGTGAGGGGAGTGTCCTGCTCAAAGGTATAATTTCCTGAACTTTAACTGCGTGGAACAAAATGGCTATCTCAAAATTTTGACTAGATGTGTTGGGGGAAATGGTGGGCGTGGAAGGGGAGTTAGTTACCTTTCAATCACTTACGACTATTAAAAAGGGCACAAGCCATTTCAATTTCTAATCGAATGATTCCTTTTTCAAGTTTCTACGACAACGATTTCAATAAAAACTGTATATGTCCCCAGGGCATAACTTACAACCGTTGTCCTGAGGTCTGTGAGGGGGGTTGTCATCCTCAAAGTCTAATTTCCAGAACCTTAAACTGCGTTAAACAAAATGGCTATCTCAAAATTTTTATTGGATGTGTTTGGGAAAAAGATGAGCTTGAGAGGCGTGTTAGTTACCGTCCCATCACTTTCGACTATTAAAAAGGGCACTAGCCCTTTGAATTTCCAATCAAATGAGCCTTTTTTGAAGTTTCTACGACAACGCCTTCTATAAAAAACCGTATATGCCCCCAGGGCATAATTTACAACCCTTGCCCCGAGGTTTATGGGAGAGTGTACTCCTCAAAAACATATTTTCTATCTGGAAATCAACTACGCTGAACAAAATGGTTATCTCAAAATTTTGATTGGATGTGTTTGGGGGAATGATGGGCGTGGGGGGAGGGGGGTTAGTTGCCCTCCAATCACTTTCGACTATTAAAAAGAGCACTAGCCCTTTCAATTTCCAATCAAATGAGCCTTTCTTGAAGTTTCTACGACAGCGCCTTCTATAAAAACATCATATGCCCCCAGGGCATAACTTTAAACCCTTGCCCCGAGAGTTGTAGGGGAGTGTCCTCCTCAAAAACATATTTTCTACCAGGAAATCAACTACGCTGAACAAAATGGCTATCTCAAAATTTTCATCGGATGTGTTTGGGGGAATTAGAGGCGCGGGGGGGGCTAGTTGCCCTCCAATCACTTTCGACTACTAAAGCGGGCACTAGCCCTTTGAATTTCCAATCGAATGAGTCTGTTTTGAAGTTTCTACGACAACACCTTGTATAAAAACCTTATATACCCCCAGGGCATAACTTAAAACCCTTGCCCCGAGGGTTGTGGGGAGTGTCCTCCTCAAAAAGATATTTTCTATTAGGAAATCAACTACGCTGAACAAAATGACTATCTCAAAATTTTGATTGGATGTGTTTGGGGGAATGATGGGCGTGGGGGGGGGGCTAGTTGCCCTCCAATCACTTTCGACTATAAAAAAAAAGGCACTAGCCACTCCAATTTGCAATCGAATGAGTCCTTTTCGAAGTTTCTATGACAACTCCTTCGATACGAAAGGCCTGGGTGCCGAGAAAAAAAAAAAAAAAAAAACACATTGTGCCCACATCGTTCTTTTATTAGGCAGCGCTCACGCGCTGCCTATGATACCAGCTAAACTCCTTTTTACGACCCATCAGGACTTGAATTGTCTTACAACAAACAAGGGCTTAGCTCATTTTCACTGAATCCTAACTAAGACCATTTTTGCATCGAATCATTTCACCGCTTGGACTTTGCTCCTTTCTGCACTCACCCATGAATTAACTCATTTTTGCACCGTATCGCCAAAATTCCTCATTATATCCTTTAATTCATTTTTCGCCGTCAGGGCTTGGCAAATTTTTGCACAGTCAAAACTTAGCTCTTTTTTGCATTGAGTCAGGACTTGGCTCATTTATGCCTACCTAGTCTGCAGCTATGTCGTTTTGCACTGAAATTGGACCGTTTCGCCGATCCCAGTTTAAATCAGATGTAAATTGCCTGCCTTTCAACTAAATTATTAGTGGTGGAGGGGAGCGAGGATTATAAATGGGTAAAGAGCCAATTTGTGCCTCAATCCTACTTTGTGCCTCTGTACTTCAATTCTCTACATTATTCCATTTTCAACAAGCGTCATAAAGCCCAACTTTTCTACAAAAATGTATCTATAAAGAAAGGGCCCCTTGTACAATGTGTGGCCCTTGGAGCTGCATAGATCATGTCAACCCTGAAGGCACTTTTTGGACCTTTTAATCATTCTGAGGGGAATTATTACCTATAAACTTTGATTCAATGCCAGGGGTGATTACGGGAGTGTCCAGGTTGAAAAACAATGTTGCCTTCCAATTTCTCTTGACCCTTTAAAACAGCATTGTAATTTCCAATTTCTGATCGAGTGAACCCCTTAAATTTTCTAAGACTATCTATCTGATACAAAGTGGTCAGGCGAAAGAGTAATACATAGGAGACACACCTATATTTACTTAGTCAATGCTGCTCTGTTGACCCTAAAATATAAAATAATTCTGTAGCAATCTATGAAATTGTGCTCTAATGAGGCTAAGTTGAATCAAATCAGACCTTTACAGTTCTGCCCAGGCACGCCAATTCACGAATAGGGAAGAGAGAAGACAAGGTTTTTTTTATGAAGATAGAAAAAGAAGGTATTTTTAAAATCTAGGTAATGGTAATTTTTACAATTATTTTTAAGGACAATTCAAATTTCAGAAATTAGAGATTGCCCTCGATAAAATGATCAGAGCCATTGAACTATATCATTCCCGACGTAGGGGACCGCTGACACCAGATTTGTAATTACACGTCCCACTAGGAACACCAGCACCCCTCATACCCTTTATAGTACTAATTGAAATTATTAGAAACCTTACGTAAACAGACTAGCTTCGCTAAATTCAACACAGTGCAAACTAAATTAAGGGGAGCTGTATTTCAAAAACAAAAACTAATCATCTTGATCACAAAAAGATAAACCATAAGCTAATGCTTCAAAACATAGATATTAATTTAATATTACGCTCAATGGTTGAATTTATTAATATTACTTAGTTAAACTGCATCTTCAGTGGAATAAAAAAAAAATTCATCAAAGAACAAAAGCTATCATTCAGTGTGTTTTTTTTTTTGTTTTTTTTTTCAATGCTCTATCCCTGAGAAAAGAGTAAATTTACAGTAAACTAAACTTAAATCGCCATAGACTCTGTCCTTATACAAGTACCTCTGCATTTTAAAAAATGATTCAAAAAATCAATTGGGGGAGGGGTAGGGCTTTAATACTAATGACTAGAGTAAAGGTACCGATGATTCAACAAAGCAATTTTGGAACCCTTGTCGATATTTTCCTTCAAAACGGAATAACTCTGCTTAGTCGGGACTTGGAGCGCCATCTCTTGAAGCCATTTTTGTATTTCAACGATAGGAAACGTTGACACAATATCCAGTACACCCAGATAAGAAAAGAACAATTAGTTCATTCAGTTTCCTGTTTTCGACAAGAAAGGAGCTACCGACGATTTTTCAGGTATGCAATGTTCAAACAACTGTTACTTGGTTATTTATTGCAAAAAAAAAGAGTTGAGATTAGCACCAATGCATCAAGATACATCTGATTTTATCTGAATTCTAGTCACATTAGCTTTTCCTTGATAAAATTAAAAAGGCAACAAATATTATATTGTCGAAACTAGGTTCCAAGTGTCAAAAATTCTTGTTAGAGTAGTGGAATATCAGAGGCACTAAAAATTTTCCTTTAGTTAAATTCATACGTAGATAATGGCGTTTATAAACTGATTTATTTCTTTTGTGAATATCTTATAGTAATCTTGTCGAAATTTGCAACAGACAGCAACAGGCCCTGTCGAAATTAGGTGACTGTCAAAACTTCACTGAACATGTAAAACAAATGAGAAATAATTGGTGTCGAAATTTCAGGGTCCACTGACAAAAATATAGCTGTCGAAATTATGGGTACCTGCTACTGCCAAAAATTGCAGAGGTTCACATGGAAGTAATTTTTCCCTTTCCCTAGCACTTGTCAATGAAGCTAAAAAAAAATTCTCAAATTTGGGTCGGAAGTTGAACTGCAGCTTGACAAATACTATGCCGCTTTCATTAGCGACAAAAAAAGCGAGGTGCCATATTTTGTCGTTAGGTTTCTGGACTTTCCTGACAAAGTTTATACATCAAAATTAATGTTACAAAGTATGGTAAACATAGAACACAAGATAGTGTCTTTCACGGACCACAATGCAGTGTTAGTGACAAACAAAAATGAAAAAATACAAGGAAGAATATAGAAATCTACATGGAAAATGAATACTGCAGTCTTAAGAAGTGATGAATAGAAGACAAAGATAGGGAAGATATTGAGATCGATAAAGGCAATATATCCCAAGCTACTACCCGAATACTGGAAACAGAGGATGAAGCCCAGAATTAAGCAAGAGGTAAAGACAATTTCACTAGAATTATCAAAAACTAGTGATGAGTATCTGAAATTTCTTTATAGAACAGCTTATGAACTAAAAAGAGAGATAAATGAACGGAGAAATTCAAATAAGAAATATTTTCGAGACTCTATTAGAAATAAGATAAATAAAAAAAAAGAAGGCAGAAGCCTTTAGGATAAGAGCAAAATGTGAGGACCCGATAAGGAATGAACAACTAACAACAACACTTATTGTCAAGGAGAAAAATCAAGCAAAAGAAGCTATTCTTAAAAGAGCCAAAACGAAATATGGGGAAACAACTGACAAAATGGAAGATATCATGGAAAAAGTGAGATCCTTCTTCAAGAATGTATTTACAAGAGAGACAGAAGAAGAAAAGGAGAGAGTGGACGAATTCTTTCGGAAGATTGAATATAATCAAGTGCAGAGGAAGAAAATAATATACTAACAGTGAAATTAACAAAAGAAGAAAAAAAAAAAGCTATAATGGAGACGGATAACAATAAAACATCAGTGCTTGATGGAATACCTTACGAATTTTATGAGACACATGTCGAAGAAATCGCAAAACATCTGGCAGATAGTTTTAATGAATTACTAAATAACGATGATATCACGATAGTATTTAGGGATGATGAAATAATACCGGAAAGCAGTAGCCCTGAAGACCTCAACAACTGGAGGCCAGTTAATATCACAGATTGCGATTACAGAATTATGTCTAAAGTACTAGCAAACCGTCTAAAAAAGGTACTACCATCCATACTAATGTAAACCAAAGAGGAGGACTAGAAAACCATAAAACAGCAGATGTATTGGCTAGTATAAGAGACGTAATAATACGAGCAAGAAGTCGAAAGGAAAAAAAGAAAATAAAATACAGGATAACGATTAAAAAGGCATTCGATAGAATAAGAAAAAAAATACTAGTATGAATCATGAATTACTACGGTTTCCACGAGAGATTCATAAAATGGATAAATAGGATAACTGAAAAAATAGTGCAGGTAATTTGTGTGAATAGCGATGTTACAGGGAGAATTTGATGCAGAAACTGGAGTGCGCCAAGGATGCCTGTTGAGCCTTTAACTGTTTGAAATATATTTTGACCCGTTACTTAAATATCTAGAAAAGGAAATAAATCGCATTATAATAGAAATTGTGGAAATGAAGTTGAACAGTTTTGAAGATGATCTGACAACGTAGACAGAAATTGAAGATGATTTCAAAGTGGCCGTTCAGTGCATAGTTGAATATTGTGACATCTTCAAGCTACAGCTCAATAGAAATAAGTGTGAAATGATATCACTGGGAGACGAAGTAGAAGAGGTGTTTGAGGGGATCCCGAGAAAAGAAAAAACTAAAATATTTGGTATGTTTTTTCAAAGAAGTTGGAGCCGAACGGAAAGGGAAAATTGGATAAATACAATATCGAAATTCAAAAATGCCCTTAGAAAAGGATATGGAAGAGGTCTGACGGTTCACCAGAGAGCCCAGTATGTGAATACTTATGCCTGCCCAGCGTTATGGTATCGTTCCTTTCTTTCTCAACCCAAAAAGACACATCTAAAACAAATTGTGAGTTCAATTTAACAGTACATATGGAATGAAAAATTTCCACCTAAATTGAAAACAGACAATATGTTCATATATAGAAATCATGGAGGTCTTCAGGTCATACATGCGGAATGTAAGATGAAAGAATTGTTTATTAGGACAATGTTGGAACAAGTGTTGAGGAAAAAATAATCACCAACAAGTGCTTGGTATGAAGCATGGAAAAGAAAAGAAAAGAAATATCCTCCAAAATATTATCAAGCATTCAAAGAAATTTATGAAATAGAAAAATTAGGAATGTCACTTGAGATAAGTGGGAAAATTGACTAAGTAAAACTTAGGGAATATTATGAAAAAAGGAGCAGATTCCTCCACTAAAAATAATTGAAAATGGTAGTTGTAGTGAAGAAGAAGTGGACAAAAGTTTCATACTACTAGAAAGTTACCTGTTGCTGCCAAAAGTTAAAGAGCATATGTTTTTCTTTATGCATAATTTGTTACCCACAGACGAGTCGAAAGTAAAGATGAATATAAGTGGTAGCAATGGACTTTGTAAGCAATGCGAAAAAAAACTAGAAACTCAATGTCACGTAATGTTAGAATGTGAAAAACAAGAAACAAATATAGCAGGACTGAGGAATTTATTGGCAAGTGTTACAGGTAAAAAAGTAGAAGTTAATTTAAAGAAAGCTGTGTACCTAAAAGTAGATGATGAGGCCTATACAAGGACAATAGTGTACATAGTATCGCTTTTTTGTTATTACACATGGGAGCAAAAAGAAAAACAGAAGGAAGATTATGAAATGATAAATCGTGTGGAAACAGAATGGAAAAAAATCAAGATTATAAAGTTTAAGAAAATTGAAGATACGTTTGGTCTGAAGTAGAAGGGAATAGTTTTTGTGTCTTGGTGGGCAAGGATGTGTTGTTAAAAAAAAGGGAAAAAAATAATAATGATAAAAGGAGAGTTGAGAAAAAATTATAGGGTTTAAGGTTTTACATTTGTATAATTTTTTTTTTTTTTAATTTTGTGGTAAGGATCTAGGTAGAAGATTAGTAAAAGAAGTTTTTAATTTTGGTATAAAAAATAAAGGAAAGATGGAATATATATTTATGGAACAAGATTAGATTTTAAATTAAATATTTCGCACTTTTAATGAAGGGTTTGATTTTAGAGTTTGATTAGAATTTTTAGATTATAATATTTAGATTCAGGATTTGTTCAGTATTTTTAAGTTTATATATTAGATAGGATTTAAATTTAATTGAATCATTAGAATGTATGCGGTTTATGATTGAATATAGTTTTATGGAATATAAAAATAATATAGGAGTTCGTATGATGTAAAAAAAATAAAAAAAAAAATCATAGAGTTTATATTTGAAGTATTTGGGACTTAGATTGTAGGGTTTAGATTTGAGGTCTTAGATTTGAAGAGTTAGGTTTGAATTAGTGGGGTTTATTTTATGAAAAAAAGAAATCGAGTAAATTATTAGGGAATGTAGAAATGATATAGAATTTTACGAATCTTTAGATTATAAATTTTAGATTTGGTCATTTTTTTAATGATCGTTTGGAATTTATTTTAAAATAGTGGATTTTATTTTATATGTTAAGGGGGATACGATTCACCTGGATTGTGAAATATTTGATTTTTGGGATTTTTTTTTAAGGACTATTGTAGCTACCTAACAATGAAAGTCCCAGCGAGAGTAGAATGTGTTGAAATGTGATATATTAAAAAAAATAATGGTGTTATATTTTTAATTTTTTCTTTTATTTATGTATATATAGTAAAAAGTGTTTTAAAGTGTTATAAGAAAAGTGAATGTATTTTAAATTACAAAAACGTATATGCATTGTAAATTTGTATTTTAATGTTATATGTTATAGACCTAATGAATGGGGCAGCCCCTTGCCGCCGTGGGTAGCTAGAATGAAAATTTGGAAATTGTAGTGTGGTAAATTAATGGATGGAGAATCGTATGAATGAAAAAAAAAATATTTTAGGAAAAAGTTAGATAAAATGTATTCAGAGAGAAAAAATTATGTATGTGAGGAATTAAAAAAGTGGAAAGCTATGGAACGTCGAGTAAGAGTTAAGATAGATAGGTAGTAAAGTGAAGGAATAATAGAGAAATAGAGACAAGAGAGATTACAAATAAGCAAGGAGTCTTAGATAAAACAAAAGAAGAAAGAAACAGGATTGATTTTTTTTTTCTTTCAGGAGTACGAAAAGGAACAATAAGCAGTTTGATTCTATCTGTTACATGAAGTATCACCAACCTATTATTAAGAAAACGAAAAAGAAAAGGAAACGCAGAAAGGAGGACCAAATACCGCTTGATAAAAGAAAGAAAAGAAGAAGAACTTAAAAAAATGCATTAGAAAATGATTTTGTATTTTTTTCAATATTATAGTCGATTTTTGATTAAAAAAAAAGAAAAAAAAAGGACAGTCCAAACTAAACTATTTCAAGTGGATTAGAATCGCAGATCAAACTTTAAAATGGCCAAATATTGATGACTTTTACACTGTCAACAATGAACAAATCTTTGCTGGGCCATTAAAACTGAGAGGAAGTGGGGCATTCCAGATAACGTTTGGAGATGCTATTCCTATGGCATATATGCAACACTTAAAAAAAAGATCATTTATGCAATCTAGGTCCCAATATGACACTCCTTATAATTAACCAATTTTGTTATATTAAATACTGCATGCTTGAAACAATTTTTTTAGTTTTATTACTTCTACTTTTTGAATAGTGTTTTATACTTTTATACATTAAATGAAGTTGAAGAAAAACATAGAAACAAGAATATACATGTTGAATACACCAGGTTCCACCCACGGGGATTCCCCAAGTATTCCAATACGTGTCGAATACACCAGGTTCCGCCGATATGTATTCCCCCGAGTATTTCGACACGTGTCGAATTGGGTTCCGATTTGCGTAAAAAACAAGTAACTTTTTTGCTGTGTTGAATTTGTAGGTGAAAATGCTCTAATTTTGGAAAATTGGAGTTTTGTACACTTTTTCAGACAAAACTAGAAACTTCTCATTAAAGAATTAGATTCCTAGGTGTTATTCCTACATACTGAAATCCTTTTCAAACCAGAAATCTTTGAATTGTGACTTCTAGAGTGCAAAAATTGTTTTTTTTACAAAAACTGCTAAATAATTGTTGCATTAACCCTATGTCATCTAAAATTTGAGCAGCATGGTTGAACCATTTTTCAGAATCTGTGAGCCATGTACAGCTGCTGGTCTACTGAATTTCCCATGAACCTTTAATTTGATAACTAGTTTAATTGTCCTCTAACATCAAAGTTCTTATTTCTCTCTTAGGTCTTAATAAATCTGTCTGGGGTTCACATAATGTTTTCACCAGTCCACAGTTTAAAAAAGAAAAAAAGAAAATCTCAAAGCAATTTGAAGTTTTTTGTGCATCAAAAATATATTTCTAAGCTTCCGCTTCAAATAAAATATTGCACGAAATTACAGTAACGGTTTTTTTTAATCAAAGATCCCTTTTTCTTTTGACAGATCAGGAAGCAGATGGGACTTGAGTGAGTTCAGTTCACTGAAATCCAATACCATCAATTCAAATATGCAGCAACTTTGGTACTGAGGGATTGACATTGTCTGCAAGTCCTGTGGACATGGTTGGTTATTGTCTTTGAATAATTTTTTGGTTTTTAATTGCCCTCAAATGGCTCATAGAAATGTTCTGTCTTGGCTTTCCCCCCTTGCAAAAATCAGGCAAATTCTCTCAGGACTGTAGCTTTTGATGGGTAAAACTAGACTATATGAATTTTATATATTTGGAATCAGTATGAAAATTCAATTCATATATCTTATAATATGAATTTTTTGTTTTTTAGAGTTTCATGAACTGTTTGATTGATTGACAAATTTCACTGAGCTTTGCACCTACACAGGATTGGATAAAGACTACTGTTAAAGAAGGCACCAACAGAACTTGGGCAGGTAACAAAGAAATTTCACATGTATTTCTGATTATAACTAACCAAAATTTTTAGCAGGATAAGTTTTAAAATTAGTGTAGTTTTGTTAAAGTTTATTTTTGATGTAACAAAAGCATGTTACATCATGCCACTTTGCCACATATTTTTGATGTAAAAAGCATCCACTACGGGTGAAATGATCTGTGCACTACCAAGTACAAGGATTACAAATTATGGGAATAACCCATTCAACATAAAGGCTTCATAGACACATTTTAATAGAACCATGTTCATGTTTAAGTTTGCTTGAATCATATTCATAAAAGGGTTTTCAATCTCTTTGGTTAAAAAGCTTGAGGTGGGACTACTGCCTCTCCCTTCCCCTTCCCCCCAAAATACTACATACAGACACTGGATCGTGTCAGCAAGAAGCCAAGCTCATTCAGGGAATTTTGTCAAATCTAGTACAGCCAGCAGTACTCTCTCCAACTCAAGCTGAGGCTGTTCAGCAGCAATGTGCTCTCAACACTTCGCTATGGTTCCTAAGCCTGGCACTTAGATCAACAACATGAAAAAAAACTCCTCGGATTCAAGAACATGCGTTTAAGTTCATTTAATATCATTCTTAATGCCCATTGGACCCAAAAAGTATCATCCACAATTATGTTTGCTGTTAAATCACTCAACATATCAATGATAAAAATTATATAATAATTAGTTCTTCTGTTTTTATCTATTTATAATGTATTTTGCTAGTGTATTTAATGGGATGCTGAATTCAAATATGAAATCAGCTTTTCTATCTCAGCTATATTATTTGAAATATAGCAATAACATCTGCAATTAAGTTTACTGCTAAATAACTCTAAACATCAATGATTTAAAATTACATAATAGCTTGTTCCCATGTTTTTACAATTTGTAACTTTTGGGCTACATTTTTATGTGCACTCTATAGTCCCTGCACTATAAATTTTTCAGACAATAAACACAATTTTTTTCAACTTGCATCACAATCTGCTTACAAAATGAGAGCCAAGAATCACAAAAAATTTGCCATGGTAGCAATAATATGTGGCAAAAATATTGCATGTTTTAAAGTGTAGTGCAAAAAATGTTTTTTACTTTGTTGGGACAAAAATAAATACAAAATAAAGAAAATCACTGGAAGAGTCAAAATGATTATTATCACAGAAAAGACTTTAGATTTATTTACCAGTTACATATTTTAATCAAAAATCAAAACCTCATACTTTTTATATTTTAGAACATTTATATGGATTTTTTTTTTATTTATTTTGATAATGCTGATGAAGTGTTTACACAACAACAGTTTTTTGGCAACTGTTTATGGCATCAATAGATTTTCCACTGATAATGTCTACTTTTTGTGTGAAATTTAGTAACCTTTTTTTTGCCCAACAGGTTTGAATAAATACAGGTAAAAAAAAGCCTGCTCCCAGGCCAGGAGGCAGAGAAAAGACTTGACAGATTTGTGCAATGGGAGTAAAAAATGCACAAAATGAAAGTCCGCCTAAGCCAAGGGCAGGGGGATACCCCCTCTCTGGATCTATTACTGGCTTGTTAATTTGTTCAAATCTTTCCTTTGAGTTCTTTCCTATCCTATTTTAGGATGTACTACTTTCCATTTGGCCACAGTTGCTAAATCATGTATCTACACCTCTCCTTGCATCATTTCTTTAGATAACCTCAGGCATAAAGATAAAGTGCTAATTTTTGAATGGAAACACACTTTACTACAAGTTCAACCTCTTTGTATTACATCAAAAATTAGTCACACATTGGCACAGGTAAATGACTCAACTATATTTGAGTCGACAGTACAAACAAGTGCTGGCGTACCTAGGAATAAGATCACACAAATTATATGGTAAAATACCAATTAACAGCCATCAAAAACATGATTTTAGTTTTTATTAGGATAGTTTGACTTATAGCCTACTAAGATTCAAGAAATATATACCATTGCAAAGGTCACATAGAAGATAAGAAAAGATATTTATTTTTTTAAATTACTATCACAAACCCCTAAGGGCCAAATTCAAATTTTGGAGTCAATAAATAAAACTAGGACAAAGAAAAAAGCATAAAAAACAAAAAAAAACTAAAAGACTGGCAAACAAATAACAAAATTAAAATTGTCAGAACAGTAATCCATCTATTAGTCATTATTTAAGCTGAGATTGGTTAAAACATGTTGAAAAGATCAAAACTAGTAAAGCTCCATTTATAGAATAGATTTTAGTCTTCCTAAAATCCAATTTTTATTTACAAGATATTCTACCTATTCATGAGGTAGAAACTTTGCGAGTCACTGGCTGGACACTGGTCTTCTTCATTATTCATCAAGAGAAGTAGAAATCTGGTAAAGACAAAATGGCTGTGGCATTTCAGAATCCTTGCAGAATAGTTGAAATATCTAAGAGCTATGTTTTTCTAACAGAAATAATAATCAAAATTAGTATTATTTTTTTTCCTAAAAAATTACTGTATACAAAACTTTGAATAAACTCCTTCAGGCAAACTTCAAAAGTATATTGGAACTACGGGATGTGGCTATAGTTATTGTGAATGAAAATCAACTTATCCACTCTGTGTGGACTGAGGCCATTTCTTTTCTAAGTCACTATCAGGCCTTGACCAGGTCTTGACCTTTGATGACCTTTAAAAATCTGTGTGTTATAAAAGTGAAACATTGCAAAATAAATCTTCTGCTTAAATAAAGTACAACAAAATTATTTTCAGCTTCACAACTTTGCTTAATCCCAATTTACAAGGTTTTAAAGATATGCAAATACATTTCTTAAATTTTGAAAAAAACATTGATATGGCTTAAAATTCTACTCAAATTACAGGAACTTCATTTTCAGAACTAAAGCCAGAGAAAAAGAAAATGATGACAGAAAATAAAGGTAAAGATGTTGTTTTGTCAAAATTTCAAGAGGTATAGACAAGCCATGTAGACAAATATCAGGACCCTCTAGAGGGGGAAGGAGTAGAGGGAGGTACTTCAAACTACCTTCCCAGGACATACTTTAGCCTGTAGACCCATCCCTGAAAGTTTCATTTTCCTAACCTAACCCCTTTCCAAGATAGCCAAAAGTATCTAAAGTAGATTTTACCAAAAACTATAAATGAAAAATAATTATTTAAAAAAAAGGAAGAAAAAAAATAAGCAAATCCAAAATAAGGGCTGTGCCCAAACCAAGTAATAAGGACAGAGAAACAAGTATGATGTTTTGTTGCTATTTTCCACAATGTAGGGGGGAAAGGTTTTCCATATCTGAAGGTACACAAGCAAATGGAAGAATAGTCAGGAAAATGCTGGGAAATAGCCTAAGGAGGGCAGCCAAGTTTTCAAATGTACCATATTGTACCAAGACCTCTAAATTGGGTAAATTTTTACCAAATCATATTATTGAGTTTCAAATAAAGTGAATATACCATTCGATGCCTTTTTTTATGCTGATTACAAATATAGCAATCAATTCTATCGGAAATGAACTCTAGCCCCCCCCCCCCTATAAATGTCAATTAAAGATATATATTTGCACATTTGGGGGTGGGGGTTATGTTAGGTTTGGGGGGGGGCTGAAATTCATTTCCGATAGAAATGATTGTTATATTTGTAATCAGCATAAAAAAAGGCATCAAATGGTGTATTCCCTTTATTCCTAACTCAATGACAGGATTTGGTAAAAATTTACCCTAAATTCTCCCAAGAATGGTATAATAAAAAAAGGAAGAAAAAAAATAAGCAAATCCAAAATAAGGGCTGTGCCCAAGACAAGTAATAAGGAAAGGGAAACTAGTAAGATGTGTTGTTGCTATTTTCTATAATGTACAGGGAAAAGGTTTTTTATATCTGAAGGTACACAAGCAAATGGGAGAATAGTCAGGAAAATGCTGGGAAATAGCATAGCCTAAGGAGGGCAGTCAAGTTTTCAAATGTACCATAGGCTATTGTATTAAGACGGTATTTATTTAGCCTTGGCCCCCTCATAAGGAGACATGTTAAGAAAACAATTCTTACTTTAAAATATGTATAATGATCCTAGTTCTTATATTATCCAAGGGGAGAACCTTTATCATCACGTCTTTCCTCTAAAAATCTTCAAAACAGAAAAAGTTTCCAAATATCACCACGTTTTCAATTCAATGCTTAAGTCTTTTTAAATTGCCGCTTTATATTGCCGCCTAATAAGTTCTTTTATAGATACCATTCATGCTGGTCTTTTTATTTTGACACACATGTTAAACACGTGCTAAACGCTATCTATAAAACAACTTATTTGGCAGCAGTTTACAGCAGCAATTTCAAAAGACTTAAGCATTGAATTAAAAACGTGGTGATATTTGGAAACTTTTTCACTTTTAGGGATTTTTAGAGGAAAGACTTGATGATAAAGGTTCTCCCCTTGGATAATATAAGAACTAGGATCATTATACATATTTTAAAGTAAGAATTGTTTTCTTAACATGTCTCCTTATGAGGGGGCCAAGGCTAAATAAATACCATTAAGACCTCTAAACTGTCCCAAAAATGGTATAATTGTACCATGTTGGCAACACTGCCATAGACCTGTTTTTATAAAGAAGATATGGCACATCATGTGATGATAAACAATGAATAATATATTATTTAGAGCTATATCTGTGACCATTAGGTGGGGGGGTGAGCATTGTCAAAAATGTGAATATGATATTTGAAAAGAGCATAAAACAAGAAATCTAATGTACAACACTCATATCATTAGCATGTTCCATCTCGATGAGGTCAGCCACAGCAAATTGATCCTATTACTATGTCCAAACAGCAGGAGGCAGGGAAGGAGTGCAACCAACTGAAAGTGACCATTCAAATCAATTGAATAGTTGTGGTAAGAACAAAAAAAGAATTTTCAATTATTGTACATAGCTTCAAAATATGTACATAGCTTAGAAGATTAGTGTTGATATTACAAAAATTTCCAGTTTTACTGTCATACCTTCAGGAGTTTTGGTAGAACAAACCTCTAATTTTAATTCGAATTTGGCCAATTCTCATTGGGCTAGCATTCACAGATTTGATTTTTGAATTCACTGCTTTTATAGCGCAGCCTATAACGATGACGACTAATTCCGCCGCCCTAATCGTTACTAACACAATCAAAGGTTACAAAATAATAATCTTTGCTGGTAATATTCTGTTGGTTTGTCGAACAATTTCTAAAGTCACAAAAATTGCTGCTAACAAAACTTACCCTACAATAATTTGCTATTTCTGATATATTTACAAGCTTTAACTAACAAAACTGTGCCAATTTCGAAATATTAATTTATAAAATAATTTTTAGTTTTCAGAAAAAATTGCTAACTGTCAATATGTGTCCGAGAGGGTAATAAAAAATATTACGAACAATCGATGTGACGGTAACATACTTTAAAGAATGGACAAATAAACTTTCAAATAGGGATAAATCCGTTTATTTAGACAGTGAAAAAACAGATACAAAAGTCCAGATATTTCGGTCATATATACAGCGACAGTCTTCAGTATAAATACTAAAATAATAAAATTGAAACTAGCATATTTATATAAAACAAAATAAATAAATTTTTGGGTTATTCATAAAATAATGAACTTTCGTATTATTCACTAGATTATTTTCAGAGAGAGTTCACTGACAATATTCAATCAAAGTTCTTGATGTAAATTTCCTCCTTTAATGTTGCCAAAAAGTAAAACAAATTTCCAACGAAAGTGACAAAGCCTTCTGTGTCTTTTAATTGCAAACCAAATGTTGAGTTTATAGATGTTTACTAGCTTGGTCTTATTTCCCCATATATACGACGTAGTTTTGACATAACACCTTTAAATTAGGTTTTGTTTTCTTAGACCACACTACCGTTCTAAGACGAAAAAATAAACTTTCAAATGGGGACAAATCCATTTATTTAGACAGTGAAAAAACAGGTACAAAAGTCCAGCAATTTCGATCTTATATACAGCGACCGTCTTCAGTAGAGATACTAAAATTTATAAAATTGAAACTACCATATTTATACAAAGTAAAATAAATAACTTTTTGGGTCATTCACAAAATAATGAACTTCCGGATTATTCACTAGATTATTTTCAGAGAGCGTTCATTGACAAAGTTCATTCAAAGTTCTTGATGTAAATTTTCTTCTTTAATCTTGCCGAAATGTAAAACAAATTTCCAATTAAAAGTGGTAAAGCCTTCCGTGTCTTCTAATTGCAAACCAAATGCTGGGTTTATAGATGATTACTGGGTTGGTCTCATTTCTCCATAAATACGACGGATTTTTGACATAACACCTTTAAATTAGGTGTTGTTTTCTTAGACCACACTGCCGTTCTACGACGAACAAATAAACTTTCAAATGGGTATAAATCTATTTGTTTAGACAGGGAAAAAAACAGGTACAAAGTCCAGATATTTCGGTCACATATACAGCGACCGTCTTTAGTAGAAATACTAAAATAATAACATTGAAACTAGCATATTTATATACAACAAAATAAATAACTTTTTGGGTCATTCACAAAATAATGAACTTCCGGATTATTCACTAGATTATTTTCAGAGAGAGTTCATTGACAAAGGCGATTTAAAGTTCTTGATGTAAATTTTCTTCTTTAATCTTGCCTAAATATAGACCAAATTTCTAATTAAAGTGGCAAAGCCTTCCGTGTCTTCTAATTGCAAACCAAATGTTGAGTTTATAGATGTTTACTGAGTTGGTCTCATTTCCCCATATATACGACGCATTTTCGACATAACACCTTTAAATTAGGTGTTGTTTTCTTAGACCACACTGCCGTTCTAAGACGAACAAATAAACTTTCAAATGGGGATAAATCCATTTATTTAGACAGTGAAAAAACATGTACAAAAGTCCAGATATTTCGGTCACATATACAGCGACCGTCTTCAGTAGAAATACTGAAATAATAAAATTGAAACTAGCATATTTATATACAACAAAATAAATAAATTTTCGGTTTATTCACAAAATAATGAACTTCCGGATTATTCACTAGATTATTTTCAGAGAGAGTTAATTGACAAAGTTCATTCAAAGTTCTTGATGTAAATGTTCTTCTTTAATCTTGCCGAAATGTAAAACAAATTTCCAATGAAAACGACAAAGCTTTCCTTGTCTTTTAATTGCAAACCAAATGATGAGTTTATAGATGTTTACTAAGCAGAAAATGAGTTTGAAAGTATTTTTATACCTGTTGCAGCAGGTGGTGAAACAGCTACAAGAAAACAAAATAACGTTTTAATATTGTTTTGTTTGAAAGATTGAATAAAAAAAAAGGTATCCATTGTGTTTGTATGTACTTACCATTGTCACGATTATTTGTGTTTTTCCAAGATATTAATCCTTGTTTTTAGAGGCGTTACACATCCAATTATATTAAAAAGAAACGAATTTTCTAATATAATTATAAGATCTGGAGCTCAAAATTTTAAAGTAGATAAAATGTATATATGGAAGGGGTCACCAATATTTAATCTTAGTTTACCCATAGTGAATCAACTAAGAGCTGGATTAATGAAGAAGGTAGAACAATTAAAAGCTGGAATGGGAAATGGTAGCTCATATGAATTAAGATGGGAAGCGTGTAGTACTTATAAAAATGATAATAAAATGGATAAAGAATTAAAATGGAGAGTAGTCAGTGAGCGCTATAATAGAACTAAAATTGTTGTTGTGTTAGAGAAATCGGAAAAAAAAAACATATATACGCAAAACAATATTGTATTTGGCCATATAAATATTCATAGAATTAGAGTTAACGTGAATCGTTATAGACATCCACAAGACGATTTATAATATGGTTTTAGCGACGCTATTGAAGACTACCCTAATGCTTACAATTTATTTTTACAGTTAGGATATAGACATAAAAATATTGACAGTAAAACAATTGTAAGTTACAATGATTTTAAAACAGTATATCCTTTATTTTGTTTTTATGTTTCAAAGCAAGAATCAAATATTTATCGAAGTATTAAACTGCTGATATAGAAATTAAACTTTTATTAGATCAAGTACCTGCTAATCAATTCAACGTTTACTGCGTTATATTTTCAGAAAGAAAAGCAATCATGAGAGTCGTTGATAGTAAATTATATGTTTATATAAATTATTTTCGATTTGGAAAGTTTTTTAATACATTCATCAATAACTAAATGGAGAAACTTTTAAGCGAAATGAAAATGGAAAATAAATACAATCGAACTATTAAGAAAGAGGACTTGGATCAAGGAATTGAATACACAATCAAAGGAATGGAATATGTAAAAACTAAATACGGAAATAAACTCGTTATTATTATTGACTTGAAAGGTAAAATGTTTGACCTATTTGCACCTAAACGTTTTGATTCTAAAGTAGCTGATCTCGGAAAGAAATTCAAAATATTAGATAAAGGTATGATTTTGAAGGTTATTTAACCTTTTTATAACCATTTTATTTAACCTGTTTATTATAACAGGTTCATGGTGAGCACTCCACCTGGTTTCTGCAAGTCGTTGACCATAATTTCAACATTTGCCAAGAGGACATTCCATCTGTGTGTTGAGCATCAGAAAAAAATATAGAATCTTTCCAAAGTATCAAAAAACGTCACACAGGAGGGAACTGTAGCAAAAAAGTGCACTCCGCAAAGATTTATTGAATGGTTCGCACAAGGTACAAACGATGCTTTAGGATTAAGCTCACAAATCTGAGCTTGTGCTCCTGAATGTACTCCAGCTATTGTTGGAGCGCTTTCTTAGCCCTGCCCTCGGCGCATTGCTATATTCAGACCATCTTCTTCAATTGTATTAAAATATCCGCTGTAATGTCCACAGCTCTTTTTCCTGTAAGCTGATAATAGCCTAAAATGACTCCTTTACTTTGATCAATGATCTCATTTGATCAATGTAGGAGGCATCGGGTGTACTGTCAAACATTATACTAAAATACTTAGATATAAAGATGATATTTTCAGACAAAATCTGCCAACAAATTTGAAAAATTGCCAAGTAGCATTGCTACTTTGCTACCCCACTTTTTGCATGACGGACCCTAATCAATCATAAGTCCTTTTAGACCAATTTTCGTCACCCTTCTAGGGCTGGCCCCCAGGGTGCCCCCCCCCTACGTCCCCTGCCTACGCTACTGTTCATAGTTATTACTTTTGATTCTAATTTTTGATACATAGATAGGTAGATGTTAATTCAGTTACCGTAAACAAACAAAAAAAGTGAATTGATCGTCATATGTCCCAGCAAGCCGGGGATGAGGGAGAAAGAAAAAAAGAAGAAGAAGAAAATGATGAGCAGCCACCCTCTATTGACTACCCACCCAAAACCAAGCTGAGGGAATGTGTCATGTTTAATAAGCAATAAGAACAGACAGTTCCAACTTGGCCAAGGGACATAAGCCGCACAGTTCCAGAAATCAAAACTTTCTTTTTTTACAAATTTTCATGACGGAACCAAACGTGTAGCATGTTTAAGGCTAGCTCAGGCAGTTTATTTCAGACAGCTTGAGAAGCAGTCAGGCGATCAAAGTCTGATCTGAATAATGGACTGAATGAAGTTTGAATCTGACCAGAATTACAAAGATGGTATGAAGAATGGTCAGAGATAAAGGACGGACTACATCTACGGGCCACAGCATTAGATTTTATTTAACTTTAGGCGTTTTAGATTATTTTAGATTTTATTTTCAGTTCTATTATTTAGTTTCTTCTACATTTAGCGTTAAATAGGCCTTGTCTTATACAGGTGAAATATCCGCGTCGTTTTAGCTCGTCTTTTCCTTCTACTAGCCGTAGTCCTGCTTGTTTCTTCATCTTGAGGTTTTTTCTCTCTTCGTTTTATCATGGCTGGCCAGTTTGGCTTCAGAATTTTTATAAAGAAGATGCAAAATCATTTCGGTTAAGTTTGAAATCTCTCATTGTGGTAAACTTACTATAAGAATTCAAATTGTCTCCAAAAGTCCATCAAAGATATGAAGAAATGAAGGAAGAGATCCACATAGAGTTCAGTATACATCACCTGAAGTAGGGTCTTTCCCTTGAGCTTTAATGTCAATAAATGGGGATTAAAAGGCCCCTTCATAATTCCTTGACAGATCACTTCTGTACAGAAGGTCATTAGATACATTCACGGTGAGATCACTTCTTGCCATGTCCGCCGATTTAGTCGTTCCATCCTATAGCCGGGCATGTCCATCAGCATTTCATTGCTATTGTCCAGAAACGTTTAACAAAGCTTAATAACGTTAGGCAGTCTGTCATCAATTTTTGCCTCAACTAATAAATAAAGACGGAGTATTAAACTGAAGGAAAGAAAAGTGTCACCAAGTTTAGTAGCCCCTTTAAATTAGAAGAGACATTGATTTATTACCGAGGGAGAAAAATTTGCTGTAGTTTTTGTATCATGATCCACAGAATTATTTACAATATTCAAAATATCTAGCGGGTTATTTTTGAAGGTAAACTAGAGGCCCATCGATGGGGCGGGAATCCCTAGAACTAGAGTTAGTAAAATTGATAATGCATACTAACATGGGAATTAAATTTGCGCAATATCTGTTTATGTTGGAATCGTTGAAATAATATCAGATGGGTAGTAATTGAGCAAAGAACAATCATAAAATCTACATGAAAGAAAAGACTATCAGCACCAAAACCTTTTGGAACAAATGTGGTATGAATGCCACCCCCTGGATAGCCTCCAATAAGCCTCTCGGGTACGGTAAATCCATTACCTTGAGTTGTAAGGGAACTTAGATATTCAAAGAATGTTCCAACAAATGATGCTTTTGAAAATTTGGCACTGAATAACTTTCAGAAACAATATTATTCAGCACTGCAAATTTGCCAATAACTCCACTCGAATTGAAAGACGTAACCGTAGAAACTGCGTTCATTTCAGAAGCTTTTTCAAAGGCAGTGCAAGTTGAACTGTAAGAAAGCTGCAAATTCCAAGCTGCAGTTTGCACAACAAACCGGTTTATCACATGGAATATCCTTCTTTGATTAATGATTTCAGATACAACGAGTAGGAGAATCAGAGTCCACTTAAAAATAAGAGAATCACAGTTCATTTCAGCACGAGAGACACTTTGACATGTGAAACGTCACCTTGGAACACCTTTTCTCGACCTTCCAAGACACCTGAATTCCAGAACAAAGAGAATGTGTAACTCCAGAACAAGAGCGGGAACTGGTACTAGTGTTGACAAAAAAGGCCTCAATGCCCTCTAGCTTTTGGCGATACTTGGCAATTTTTTCAATGTAATAATAAGAATAATTAATTTAACTTGTGTAGTTAATAAAATAAGTGTAGAAATAAATGTCTAATCACAGTTCCTGACAGAAAAACGATTACGAAGCTTAAGAAATGCCAAGTTTCGTCAAATGCTAGCTGGCGTTGATTCTTTTTTGTTGACACTAGTGTCAGTTTCCACTCTTATAAGTTACCCATACTCTTTGCTCCAAAATTCCAGGCAAAGTGGCTGCTAGAGCCTCAATATAAAAATCATTATCTAAGCAAAAAATTGTCCCATAAAACATACTTTCTTGTGCCGATAAACAATCAAGGAAAGAAGCTTTTAGATCGAATAAAACTTCTTCACCTATTCAGCAGCCACAGTGAAATAAATCAAATCATTGGTTCTTTTTATTTCTTTGATACTGCCGGAGCTGAACTTGTCAAATTTATTTCCCCTAAAAACGAGGTCACGTAACGAGGCTGGTGTATTAGCGATAGTAGTAGTTTCTATTTTATCTGATTTTTAGCGAAAATAGGCGAATCAGATATAATTAAAGGGGAATTGGAGCCAAAATCGGTTGAACAATTCTACAAGGAGGTCCGTATTACAAGTTCAATTCTTCCATGAGAAGTAATGAACTTATCTAGCTATCTGTCATAGTCACTAATCGATCGATCTAATCACATATGAATTAGATTCTAAAAATAGGTCAAAGAATTTTTTCCAACCTGCTTAAAACTTTTATCTGTATGCCCTTGGTCCAAGTAAACCCCAACTAAACCAAAAAATTGCTCACAAATGTGACTAAAAACGGCATTTTTCTCGAAGGGCTGGAAATCTATATCCTCAAGGGCCAAGGGCCAAGGAAACTGCAATCTCAGAGCAAACTTCTAGCTTGGGGGTACAAGCCCCCAACCCCTGAAAATTAGGTTGAAAAATGACCAAAAAAAACATTATTTTCGGTCAATTATGAAACTGATATTGGGACAGAGGGAATACAAGAGTCCCCAGTGCTTATCATAGGCAGCGCAATCGCGCTGCATAAGTAAAGAACGGTGTTGGCACAATGTATTATTTATTTATTTTTTGTTTTTTTTCCATACCAGGGCACTTATTGTCGAAGGAGTTGTAGAAACTTCGAAAAGGGCTCATTCGATTGGAAATTGGAGTGGCTAGTGCCCTTTTTAATGGTCGAAAATGATTGGAGGGCAACTCTTCTGGGTTCTGGAAATTAGGTCTTTGAGGATGACAACCCCCTCCCCCCCCCCTCCACAGCCCTCAGGGCAAGGGTTGTAAGTCATGCCCAGGGAGCATATAATATTTTCATTGAAAGTGGTGTCGTAGAAACGTCTAAAAGGGCTCGTTCGATTGGAAATTGAAATGGCTAGTACCCTTTTTAATAGTTGAAAGTGATTGGAAGGCAACTAAAACCCATTCCACACCCACAATTTCCTCAAACACATCCAATAAAAATTTTGAGATAGCCATTTTGTTCAACGTAGTTGAAAGCTCAGGAAATTGTACCTTTGAGCAGGACACTCCCCCCACAGTCTTCAAGGCAAGGGTTGTAAGTTATGTCCTGGGGCAAATAAGGTTTTTATTGAAATCTTTGTCGTAGAAACTTGAAAAAGGGCTCATTCGATTGGAAATTTAAAGGGCTAGTGCCCTTTTTAATAGTCGAAGGAGATTTGAGGGCAACTAACCCGCCTCTCACACCCACCTTTTCCTCAAACACAACCAATCAAAATTTTTAGATAGCCATTTTATTCAACGTTGTTGAAAGTTTTGGAAATTAGGTCCTTAAGGATGAAAGCCCCCCCCCCCCCCCACAAGCCCTTTTTAATAGTCGAAAGTGAGTGGAGATTAATTAACCCCCCCTCTCACGCCCACCATTTCCCCAAACACTTTCAATCAAAGCTTAGAGATAGCCATTTTGTTCAACGTAGTTGATAGTTCTGGAAATTAGATCTTTGAGGATGCCATACCCCCCAGAGCCCCCAGGGCAAAGGTCGTAAGTTGTGCCCTGGTAACATACAAGGTTTTTATAGATAGAATTGTCGTAGAAATTTCAAAAAAGGTTCACTCAAATGTAAATTGGAACGGCTAGCGCCTTTTTTAATAGTCGAATGTGATTGGAGGGCAACTAACCCCCCTCTCACGCCCACCATTCCTCCAAACACATACAATCAACATTTTCAGATGGCCTATTTATTCAACGTAGTTGAAAGTTTTGGAAATTACGTCTTTGAGGAGGACAACCCCTCCCCCCAAAGCCCACATGGCAAGGGTTTTAAGTTATGCCCTGGGGCTATATAAGGTTTTTATTGAAAGCGTTGTCGTAGAAGGGCTCATTCAATTTGAAGTTGAAAGGGCTAGTGCCTTTTATAGTAGTTGAAAGTGATTGGAGAGCGACTAACTTCCCTCTCACGCTCACCATTTTCCCAAACACATCCAATCAAAATTTTGAGATATCCATTTTGTTCAACGTAGTTGAAAGTTCTGGAAATTGGATCTTTTAGGATGGTAACCCCCTCAGAGCCCTCAGTGCAAGGGTTGTAAGTTATGCCCTGGGGATATATAAGGTTTATATAGGAAGTTGTAGTAGAAATTTCAAAAAGGGCTCATTTGATTGGAAACTGAAATTGCCCTTTTTAATAGTCGAAAGTGAGTGGAGATTAATTAACCCCCCTCTTACGCCGACCATTTCTCCAAAAACATTCAATAAAAGTTTAGAGATAACCATTTTGTTCAACGCAGTTGAAAGTTCTGGAAATTATGTATTTGAGGGTGACAAACCCCCCAGAGCCCCCAGGACAAAGGCTGTAGGTTATGCCCTGAAGGCATATAAGGTTTTTATGGATAGCGTTGTCGAAAACTTCAAAAGGGGCTCATTCAATTGGAATTGGAGAGTGATAGTGCCTTTTTTAATAGTCGAAAGTGATTGGAGGGCAATTAACCCCCCTCTCACGCCCACCATTCCACCAAACACATACAATCAACATTTTCAGATGGCCAATTTGTTTAACGCAGTAGAAAGTTTTGGAAATTAGGTGTTCGAGGATGAAACTCCCTCCCCCCTAGCTTTTGAGGCAAAAGTTTCTAGCTAGTTCCTGGGACCATATAAGGTTTTTATTGAAAGTGTTGTAATAGAAACTTCGAAAGAGCTCAACCTATCAGAAATTCAATGAACAAGCACCATTTTTAATAATTGAAATTCACGGGAGAGATACTAACGCCCCTCTCACGCCCACCATT
This sequence comes from Artemia sp. Qi Xiang Cuo, assembly GCF_049724085.1. Classification (NCBI taxonomy): domain Eukaryota; kingdom Metazoa; phylum Arthropoda; class Branchiopoda; order Anostraca; family Artemiidae; genus Artemia; species Artemia sp. Qi Xiang Cuo. Next base: position 50,392,581 of record NC_142797.1, on the reverse strand, counting down.
TCCCCAAATACATCCAATCAAAATTTTGAGATAGCCATTTTGTTTAACGTAGTTGAAAATTCTGGAAATTCGGTCTTAGAGGGTGACAACCACCCTAACAGCCCTTATGGAAATTGTTGTAATTTATGCCCTGGGGGCATATAAGGTGTTTATAGAAAGTGTTGTCGTTTCAAAAAGGACTCATTTGATTGGAAATCAAAAGGCCTAGTGCCCTTTTTATTAGTCGCAAGTGATTGGAAGGCTTTACATTTTTATAGTAAAGATCGATGTGGGTGCAATGTATTTTTTGTTGTTGTTGTTGTTGTTTAGACCAGGGCACTTCGTATCGAAGGAGTTGTCGTGGGAACTTCGAAAAGGGCTCATTCGATTGAAAATAGAAAGGGTTGATGCCCTTTTTATTGGAGGGCAACTAATCCCCCTCACACCCCCACCCTCCCATTTGCCCATTATGTTGTAAAACTAAATGTTTTCTTAAGATTAAATCAAAATGCACTGTGTTAATGCTAATTCCCAATAAGGCATCTCAGCAGTATCCCGAGAACGACTGAGGGTATTATGTTCAAACTTTCGGGGCAACTTCTGCTCTTAAAATTTAACCAAATCAAAATAGCTTAAGCTATCAAAGAAAGTAAACAGATTTTCTTGCGAATGGTATCTAGAGGAGGTATGAAACTAAATTAAACACTACTATTTGTGTCCAGATTTTTAAAAGGGTGTATGTTGTTAAAAGTTGCTGAAAATTTAACTCCGGCCTACAGGCCAAAAATAGCAGGCCAAACAATAAAGTCTTAAAAAAACGAAAAGATTTAAAGTATTATTTTCTCTTTCCCTGAAAAGACTATGTCAATATAAAACGAACAGAAATTAATTAAAAAAACATTTTCCATAGATTAAGTTTTTCAAAGAAAAGTAAAGAACTCCATTAAACAAAAAATGAGCAAAAATAAAATCATATAGTCTACCAAGCGTGGAACAACCACAAATCAGCATCGATAAATAAATGAAACCCAAAGCGAACAGAAATTACAATGAATAACCGAGTCAAACTCAAAACGAGTAGAAATTAACATAAGTTGGGCTCAAAACCCCTATGCCTTCCCAAGGCCAGAAAAAAATTTGCACTTTACTGAAAAAATATAAATGAATGTGGATTTTCAGTTTAATGTACATATACTGATATTTAGCAGCCAAAATGTTAATATTATTGTATTTATTAAAGTTATAAAAGTAAAAACATTTATATTTTTTTCAGTAAAGTGCAAATTTTGTTCTGGCCCTGGGAACGCATAGGGGTTTTGAGCCCAACTTATGTTAATTTCTGCTCGTTTTGAGTTTGACTCGGTTATTTATTGTAATTTCTGTTCGTTTGGGTTTCATTTATTTATGGATGCTGATTTGTGGGAGTTTCACGCTTCGTAGGTTATGTGATTTTATTTTTGCTCATTTTTTTTATTTAATGGAGTTCTTTCCTTTTCTTTGAAAAACTTGTTTTGTGAAAAAAGTTTTTTTTATTAATGAGCAAAAAAAGAGAAAATTATATTGCCTCACACATGGGGTCCAAAAATGAGCCAAAAAACGTCATTTTCCAATTGACCAGGGATATTTTCAATCAGCCCAGATCAAAGGGAGCTATTGACCTTGGAATATTTTTAATCATCCTGGACCGAAAGACCAAAAGATTTGCGAAGCCCAAAAACGGACCCACAATTTTTGAAACCCAAAAACGGGCTTCGTGAAGCCCATGGGTTTCGTGCCTCTGTTTGGCTTGAAAATTATATCTTGTAAGTTCTTGGTGCAAGCGCATCCCAATGCAAAAAAGAACAGAAAAAAAATATCAGGATCGAATCGTGACGGCCGAAAATAGGCCAAATTTCCTCCTCAAATCGGCCTGAAACGTATGGGGCATGTATTGCGGTGCTTCAACAAAATGTTAATATTCTATTCTCATTTGTTGCGAAATTTTTTTTTTTTGTTTCAGGAAATTAATAAGATGTAAAATTAAACATAATTGAGTAAGAACATTATTTTTGCCTATAAAAACGAGATAGTTCAAAGTTTACTGTTTATATTAAGTCATATTACTGGAAAGCAATGTAGGACCGTTTGCGATTTTCTTACGAAAGCACAATTTGTTGTATGTGGGAGCAACTTACCACAGATTTTATCCGCTTCAAGAAACAAAATAAAGAGAAAAATGGCGACATTGATTTTCTAATGACATAATAGGGGTCCTATTTTTTCTTATTATTAAAATCTTAATTCAATAACAAGAATTTCTATCGAAAATGTCATACATAATCAATATTTTAATTTTTTATTCGATACTCTCTTGTATACAGGGGCGGATCCAGGATTTTTTTTAGGGGGGGGGGGCAAAACAGGTTGATCCAATAAACTTGCGTTAAAAGCAAATTTAGTTAACGCAAACTTGCGTTACTTAAGTAAATTACACTACGTTAGGGGGGGGGGGGCGGAGCGTGCCCCCTGGATCCGCCACTGCTTGTACATTCCACAAGCGCTATGCAAAATGAAAAACAACCTATCATGGACTTTGTCTTAAGGAACACCGCAAAGGGTATGGGAGAGTATAGAATCAAGTGGGAAAGTTAAACTCTCCTTGACTTGGATTATGCTGATGCTTTTAGCGTCCTAGATGAAAATGTTGGCAAAATGAGCGAGTTTTTGGTGGTTTTGAGAGTTTAGGGTGCAAGAATAGGTTATGTTGGGTAACGAGAGCAATGATGATGTGGATAGCTTCATATACCTATGTAGTATTATCAGTAAAGATGGTGAGTTTAGTGAAGATACAAAAAGTAGAATAGCCAATGTCCAAGGTGTTATTTTCACAATTGAAAAAACATTTGGAAGAACAGGAAGAGAATTCTGCAGGAGATTGGAAGGAGACTGCGGAAGCTACAGTGATGACAGTGGTCAAGTATGGATCTGAAACGTGGGCGTTCCGGAAGACGAGGGAGGATTTGTTAGATATTTTCAACAGGAATTTCCTACAGATTGTTTTGGGCTCCCCTTTCAATTACAGTATCTAAAATAATAAGCTATACGAAAGATGTGGTTCTATCCGGCTTTCTCGGGCTATAATGATAGAAAGGATGAGATGGCTAGGGCATTTTTGCGGATGAAGGATTGAGGGAGGCTTGAAGGAGGAGCGTGCGCAGCTGTGTTGGCCTTAGGCGGCTTGGTGCTGCAGTGATTTGTTAGTAGTAGTAGTACTTTACTGAAAAACTTATCTATTGAGATATTGTTAAGAACAATTTTACAACCGGTCGGTTGATTCAATCAGAATTCCTCTCGCTCTTAAAATAAGACTGCACTTTGAGTTTTAAACCCTGTTCCCGTCACTAAAATACCTGTTTTGAGCTAAGAATAAAAATAAGTTAATTTAAAATTGGAGAACTCGCTTTTGAACTACTGCGCAATAGTAAAATCTTTCGTCAGATTTTTGTTTGCAGAAAACCAAATTCACCAGTTATTTCTTTACAGAATTAAATAAAAAAAAGAAAAGTTTTTTAAACCGAAAGTAAGGAGCGACATTAAAACTTGAAACGAACTGGAATTATTCCGTCTATGAAAGGGGCTGTCCCCTCCTCAACGCCTCACTCTTTACACTAAAGTTTTTTATTGTTTTAAAAAATAAGGTTGTGAGACAGAATCAAACTTTAGCGTAAAGAGCGAGGCGTTGAGGAGCGGACACATCTAATTCTTTTGATGTATCTAATGCTATCAAAATTCCATTTTTTTAGTTTCGGTTACTATTGAGCCGGGTTCGTTGCCACGAACTGTTTGATGGAATACAAAAATTAGCTTCTTCAAACCAAAATAAAGAAAGCGGTTAAAACTTTTCACTTAGTGTGACTAGTGTTGTTCCAAAAGCACTGGTCAAACTTGTCTTATATATTTTTTTGTATATGGTATTTTTTATTTATCAAAAGTTTAAATGTCATTCTTTATTTTCATTTCAAAAATAATTTTGTTATGAAACTTTATTTGTGGTATTTGGGGGTTGTAGTCGTAGATGCCTTTATTCTCCCTTTATAGGGGAGATAAACTCTGGCCCTAAGGTAATTGAACTTTGGTAGCGTGCCTTAGGCTATGACCGAACTAATGAGGCGTACCGACTGAGTATGTTCGAGAGGCTAAAAATAGATCGTAGAGAGTTCGTCTAAAATACAATACTTTTATTCATTTACCATATAATAAAATCGGATATATTCTGGCTACTGGGACTGGCTGTCCCAAGTAGCCCGAAAGTCTCAATAAAACAACAATAAAATATAAATAAGATACTTTAGACACTTACGATTATAAGACAAAGTCCAAGGTATTTCTAATGAGAAAAAACACGGGCAGAGGTTCACCCGGCAAGTCAAAAAGTCTGCCTTCAGTCTCAAAAATAGGGGTATATACATGAAAAACCTAACCACGACCTTGCGGTAAATTGACGCATTTAGCCAGGAAATTGGTTATTGAGCAAGTTCCCTCCAAGCCCACACATTCCACGATTTGTATCCTTATCTGAAAAAGTGGTATTTTGAAAACTTTATATTTGCGTCATATATATTTTTACTAATTTAATAATTAACTCAATAAGATAGCTTTACCACAATACTCCACATTTAAAGAAGAATTGTCCCAATTCTCAATATTTTACTTTTAAAACAACTTAATTTCGTTTAAAGCTATTATGCTGCCATCTTTGGGTCATTATGTGCATATATTTTCAATGGGTTTCCTTAGAGTTCTGTTTGTGGGCCAATCATGTCCTTGTTGCTGTTTTTTGTCGAGGGATTTTAAATTGAAATTTATCCTTGTTTCTCTTTTTCTCTATCTTTAGGAAAGACAATTACTCCTTTACCCTCTCCATATAAATCTTATGAATTAAATTAACCCCAAGCAGCTTAAATATAATGTTAATAGTTTTGCTAAAATTAAATTTCAAGTAATATTAGACAAGTTTATGAATTATTTGAGTTTAAATTTAATTCCCCTTAAAAATTGAATTTATCTTTGTGACGTAGATTATATACTGTTTATTTTTTTTCGTTTTAGAAATGACTTGACTAGTCAATGTGTAACAATTTGTATGTAACAACAGATTTCTTTAAACACAACACTTTACATTTTCTTCACATTTTACATTAACTTAATGAATGTTTAGGATATAAGCCATTTGCTTATACATCTGAAGAATTTAAAATTGCTGATTTAAATTCACTTGTCAGTGAATAAATTGGTAGTAAAACCTCACTTATTTTTGGATTTTGTTGACATTCATTTCGGAAATGAACAACATTTTGGTCCTGGTCACAAAGATTATCTTGGCCTATACTAACCACAAGCTCTTGCAATGAACCAAAAATTGGTTGATATTAGCATCATACATGAACCAAAATTGGCTGAAGTTGCATCCAAATTTGGTTGGTATCGGCAAAAATTAACCAAAAATAGGTTGTAAAAAAAAAACTAGGTCTGTGATCTAAAGAAAAAAATTGATATCAGCTCACAAACAAAGCATTAACGTTTGTATACATAAGGAAAAAAATCACACACTAATATATACAAATAATTTTTTTTTGTTAAGTAAGAGGCTAATTATTTTCTTAGTCGTTTTTTAAATACAATGTGCCGCTAAAATAGAAACATTCCGTTTCTGGTTGTATTTTAATTGTATTTATATTCTTTACATATTAAAATTAGTATTAATTATTAAACACTCAAAATATCATATTAAACACTCATATTTTCGTATATATCAATACATTCGAAAGTTATGTACTTTAATTACTTTCTCCGCTTTTTTTTATCACTCCAAAAATAATATTCCTCTTAAAGTTAAGCATAGTGTCCATCGCTGGATTATTCTTTCAGACTTAAATACTAAACTGATTATTTTACTTACATCGGATTACTTATAAATTACTGATGCTTTGAATCGAGGCCAAACGTTTACATATAACATTACGTCACTAGTTAAAATTTAAAGTAAATTAAAAACATAGTATATACACAAGAATTCTGTAATAAACTTAAGCAAGCATTGTTAAGCAACTAAACTTAGATACACCATTTACCAAAACACACATTCGGTTAAAGTTTTAAGAGGTATCTTAAAACACTATATAGGAATTTAAATATACACAAATTATTTTTTTTCAAACTAAATTTCTCAAAAAATAACACTAAAATGTGTTATAACTCTTTTTTTCAATTAACAAAACGCTCAAAATACCAATTTAATTACAATCAAAAGTATTATTACTGTCATAGCAAAGAAATCGCTTCACTATTTATCGTACTCTTTTTTTTTAATTTTTTTGCAATCGTAGTTCCAACCGTTTTAGGGGGTTGCATATAAAAGTTCTTTTTTTTTTTTTTTTTTTTTTTTTGAAATTAATTAATTTATTTGGGAGAGATTATGGTTTAGTGCAGACAGGGGTTCTTACATCCTTCCCTCTGGGGTTTGATGTTTCCTATAATACCAATATTTAAAAACATATATAATCAATCCCATAATCATTAAAGCTGTTATGAAATATCCCCAAGTTCAGGCTAAAAAGCCTTTATAATAAGTGGTTCTTTCCACTTCCGTCTAGGTAAGTCTTTTTTTTCTCGGGGAGCGATTTCCTGTTCATTTCATAGTAACACGAGTTTGCAAATATAATTATAGTTTTATGTGCTATGATGCGCAAAAAAAATCACACTACGTCTATGCGCTAAGTGCTAAGTGTGCTCATTAAAGTAGTTACGCGTGCTCAAGGGTTGTCAAAAACCTGAGACAAGTTTTTTTTTTGCATAATACTAGGTTTAACTGTAGTAATTCACATATTCAAGGTTTATTCTTTTCTAAAACAATATATATCTTTTTTTTTCAAAATTATATTCAACAATAGCTAAATTTGTAGCTTGAAAATCAGTTTGAAAAAGCTTGACATGGAATTTTTTGACTTTTTACCTTCTTGTTGTGCCCTCACCTCAGTAATATCTATTTGGTGCTTGATCAACATAAAAAGCGTCTGGTAGGTTCAACTGCAGTTTTCCTTGTGATTCTGTTCAATCTAATAGGTTTATTAAGAACACGAGACACAACAATATATTATGTATAACTATACTTTTTATTTGTAGCTACAATCTTGCCATCGGCTCTTCCCTTTATTAAAAAGGTGGTTATTTTCCAATTAATATATCATTATATACACATTTCTTTTTTTTTTTACGTACGGTGTTTTTTTTTTTTTTTTTTTTTTTTAAGAAATATAAGCGAACATAACTGTTTTAGCTTTAACTTCCCAACTTTAAGTTGTCTTTCCTTAAATTTCGACTTCAACTTGTGTCCTTTTGTCAGCCAATTTCTTTTACTTCACTTCCGTCTAGGTATATTTTTAACTTAGACGATATGTCTAATTTTTGCAACCTGTATTTGTTTGAAATTATTTAAGTTTCTCCGTCCAAAAGTGTTTGTATTCTAAAAGTACTGTATTTTCCAGTTGATTTTTAGAATACTTTTAGTTAGGTTTTGCGCCGCATTTTCTAGCCCTCATTTGTTCACAAAAATGCAATTTTTTTGAACACACGATGTATTGGTTGCAAATTTTATTCTAGATTTAATTACGATCCTTTTTGCCAAAGAAAGAAAGTAAATAATCTAATTGGCGAGGCTGAATAGCTTTGAATGCGTTTTTCTGTAGTCTGCGGTTTACCGATAAGCTTGAATTTGAGAGAATTACAAGAATTTGCTCATTACTGAGAGTGTTTGCTGTTGTGAAAGGTTATATTTTAAATAAAAAGTGGATACGTTTAGTTTCTGTTAAAGGTTCGACGGCTTGGGATTTGGGTGTTTGGGTTGGCACAGGTGAAAACCAATTGTTTAAACTAGGATTCTCTTGTGCCAGTTCGTTTTCTCAGATCCAAAACATCGCTAGAGTTAAAATTATTATCTTGAACTACCGTGGTTTGTTCGTGACGATGAGGTTTAATTTTTTTGGCTTATTTTTAATGGATTTTGTCTTTGGCTTTTACCTCCTGGTAAGGTTTTAGGCTATATTTTTTTTTTCGCTTTTCGTTTCCTTTACCTAGCACTCTTTTGTTTTCTAAGCTTATTCTATGTTTTGCTTAAACCTTTATAGCGCTTCTTTAAAATTTCTTTTTTTTTCTTTACCATTTGTAACTAATAAAAAAATATTCTATTAGATTATAACTAATTATAATAAGATCACAGACAGCTTGTACATGTAGTGGCCACATAATGTAAGCTCTAGCTGTTTTTCCTTTTATAATTATTTTAAATTTCTTCAAAACAATTTTTTTTTCAAATTCGCCTGAAAGTGTCACCTCAGAAGGTCAAAGGTCAGTAAATGCATTGTATGTTCTTAACAACGAGAAACCAGCAGTGATTGAGCTCAGTCCAAAGTTACTAGCTTCAAGTGACCCTGTTTCTGTAGCCAAACCTCCTTCGTTTTTTTTTTTTTTTAATTATCCCCCAAAATAATTCTTTTCAAAATACATACTAAACGAATCGCCTTTTAATGCTGATTTTAAATATGTATAATTTAATTAGTTCCACTACACCTATTAAAAGTTACGAGTCAACTATTAACGCCACTGTGTAAGTGTTCCCGTGATAAAGTTTATGTTGGCTTCCTAGACACGATCTATTTGTAGACTAATTGGGATATCAGGGACTATTGGCTTCATTCTATTTGATTTCTACTATCAGACCGTATTTATCTGATATACACTCTATCTGATATTTGACTAAACTGTACTGATTTATAATTAGACTAGACTTGAGGATGGTTCGTCATTAAGTAACCGTAAAAGCGGACCAGAATTATCAATATTAGCTATCCCAAAAGGATGCATTGCCTTTTCTGTTTGTCCTACTGTGGGCTTATATTCTTTGTAAACAAGCATAACAGTTTTCATACACTGGTAGCTTTACATGGCTCGAAAGCAGCCATGGTTTAAAATTCAAATTTGAACTTTCTTCTGACTCATTTCGCGCAGCTAATTGAGAATTTGAACTTATTCTAACACCATTATTCAAATGAAGGTCCTCTGTTTAGGGAAAGGATGCCATTTTAAGACCTATCCCCATGCCTCCATTTTCTGTGATTAACGGTTTCTTTTACCGAATTTCTTGCCTTATGCAGAGTTCCCATCATAGCTGGGTAACAATTCTTCTTTTTGCTTCCTTAGGCGAATTTAGCTAAGCTTCCACATTTGTTGTCTTACTTCTAACGTTACTTTTCTCTTTTTTTCCCATCCCTTTCCTCCAGTAATTTAATTATATAGATGTATATATCTTTTCCTTCCTTGTGCTTGTGAAACTACATAACTAACCTAGTATTGGTTAGCTTTAACAAAGGTAATTATATTGCTTATTACGTCGTAAGATGCCATATTTTCGAAGCATCTCTACTCCTAAAACACTCGGAAATTGCAGCTTCTAACCTATAATTCTTCGGACCACAATTTATGTGTTTGCTTTGCTAAATTGTAGCAATGTTGTCCTTGAACAATAAATCTATAGTCTGTACCTGTAGTAAGGCTGAATTAAGACCCTATTTGCTACTATTATGTCTAAAACTCTTCTGTTTCTACCAACGTTTCATCAGTCCAGCTAGATTTTTTTTCTTTACGTATTATGTTTTTATTTTATTCTTTTAATTCACGGTACAAATACTTTATTATTTAGGTATATACGGCACTACTTCACTGCAGTTATTACTAACACTAATAAAACTACTAACAATACACATACTTCTACTTACTAAATACTGAATACTATTATTTTTTTTTCATTTTACAATTCTTGATTGAGCCTTTTCTCCATTTTTTCTATTGTACCCAACTCTTTGAGGGGACACACATCTATTGCTAATAGCCAAAGTTCAAGCAAAGCTTCTCGAAGTTTTGCTAATTCGAGCACCGCTAAAAGCGAAGTCCATTTACCTTCCTCTTTTGACAAAGCCATTTCTGTTTAAATATACAATTTAGTTCAATCTACTATGTTTATTTAGTCCTCTCAACCCAGTTTTTCTAGCGACAACCTGTTGTTATGAAGCGTTATTTGTGGTGTTTGGGGGTTGTAGTCTTAGATGCCTTTATTCTCCCTTTATAGGGGAGATAAACTCTGGCTCTAAGGTAATTAAACTTTTGGTAGCGTGCCTTAGGCTATGACCGAACTAATGAGGCGTACCGACTGAGTATGTTCGAGAGGCTAAAAATAGATCGTAGAGAGTTCGTCTAAAATACAATACTTTTATTCATTTACCATATAATAAAATTGGATATATTCTGGCTACTGGGACTGGCTGTCCCAAGTAGCCCGAAAGTCTCAATAAAACAACAATAAAATATAAATAAGATACTTTAAACACTTACGATTATAAGACAAAGTCCAAGGTATTTCTAATGAGAAAACAAACGGGCAGAGGTTCACCCGGCCAATCAAAAATTCTGCCTTCAGTCTCAAAAATTGGGGTATATATATGAAAAGCCTAACCACGTCCTTCCGGTAAATTGACGCATTTAGCCAGGAAATTGGTTATTGAGCAAGTTCCCTCCAAGCCCACACATTCCACGATTTGTATCCTTATCTTAAAAAGTGGTATTTGAAAACTTTATATTTGCGTCATATATATTTTTACTAATTTAATAATTAACTAAATTAGAAAGCTTTACCACAATTTTGTTGTTACAATAAATTTCCGCCCCTTTTACCATCAATTCCAGGGTGCTGAAAATAAAGGCCTTTAATTAAAGACTCTTGAACTGAACCCCTTTACAAAATGGAATTTTTGGGCTCCAGTTGCTCCCCCCCCCCAAAAAAAATGACATGAATAGTGCGCAAATGAATCAACTCAGTCAAATAAAGCTTGAAAATAATCGCTTATAATTGCCAACAATTATGTAGAGACTGCATACATGATGACGAACAAATTCACCACTCTACGGCCATAAAACATCTGAAACTGTGGGGTTATTTAATTAGTTTTCAATATTTATAAACCAATTCACTTCCTCAAATTTTTTTTCGAACCGTACTTAGAACCTATTTGGACTTAAATCGTTGCTTCGTGGCACTGAATGGCAGAAATAGAGACGCCATTTCATAAGAAATTATGGGGGTGGGATGTGTTTTTCAAAATATAGGATGGCAATTTTTTTCCTTATTTCAATCAAAACGTCATACTCATTTTCTGATGCTATTAATTGTCGATGTGTCACGTTAAACTTAATGAATTTCAAACATATAGAAGAAGCAGATTCATCCAGGTTTTGGCAAATCTATCTGTATTCTTGCAAACCATCTGTATGCTTGTTTAAAACAATAAATGTAAATGACAAAATAATGATTGAGCCATTTTAAATCCATTTGCCAGAAGAAAGACGCATAGACTGCTCAGAAAGAAATCGTACAATATAATAATAATAATAATTTATTTATACCTTCTATACATACATGGATGTACACAGAGAAGTATGTATGTCATACTTATCTGTGTAGAGGAGTCATGTGTATGACTTGCGCTTGATTGAACAAAAAAGATAAAACTAAAAAAAAGAAAATAAAGGAGAATGGAGAAAAGTTTATTATCGGACTTTACGCTCTAGCGTTGACTCAGTAGAGGGCGTGGTGCCTTTCATGAATTATTAGTTTTATTTTCCCGGTAGTTTCGGATCGAAGGTTGGTCCAAGCAGGGGCGTCATGAGGCTTATTTTATTGTGGGGGGAGGGGGGATCTTTGAAAATTTTACCAAATCGTTACCTGATTTATGCCGAATTTTCTGCAGAAATCAGAAATTTTGCTAAATTTCAGCTTATTGCAAAATTTCTGCCGAAATTTTTTACCGAATACCAAAAAAGTTGGGGGGCGGCGCGCCCCTCCTCCGAGAAACATTAATAATAATATTAATATTGGTCAGATATAGAAACGACTATAAATAAATAAACAAATTCCGTTTTAAGTAAGTCAAAAGGAATAAAAGACAGAAAAAGAGTAAGAAGGGCCGTATAGAAACTGAGAAAATTACAAATAAAACTGACTACTTTCTCAAAAATTTAATTTCGAAAAACAAATGTTACAGGCAATCGTACAAGAAGATAAAGGACAATAAAATCACCGGTACATCACTTCGAAATTTTTGTACATCTCATAATTACCCGTCTTCACACCACTACCACACTATACATAAAACAACTTTTGGCTATAATAACATTTTCAGTACACTGCTATTTTTCAGAGCTTCAAGCTAAGAAAATAAGTTTTACACACCAAAAAGTCGAAAACGACTTTGGTATTGCTCGACTGCTAATAACAAGCGGATTTTTTTTTTTTTTAAGTTTTTCGATACTTTACTTCCCAAGTTTTTCCAGGAAGCGGAAAAAGACCAACAAATTTTGCAGAAAAAAGAACAAGAAACTTCAAGGTATTTTGATAATTAAATCAAAGACTGGAAAATAAAGCAGGACTTAACACACTCAGTTTGAAGAAGTGTGGTATAATATTTTAATTTGCGAATTAATGTCACATAAGACTTTAAGATAACCATAACCAAAGCCTATTGGTTATGCTGAGCAAGAGCATAATTTGAGGAACGTCCAAGGCAGCCTGGTCATCCCCAAGCTGTCGGAGCATGGCTGAAAAGCCTTGACAAGTTCCTCAAGCTGTCTAAGCATGGCTGAAAAGCCTTGACAAGTATATTTTTGATATAAATTTTTTTTTTGCAAATTTCTCGTGATTATTCAGGACTATACTTGATAGTATGCGATTTAGATATTACCTAAAAAGCCCCCCAACCTAAAGCCATGGCTATAAAGCTCATCATATTTTTGATTCATTGATAACGTATAATAATAATAATAATAATAAAAAAAAAAAAACCCTAAAATTCAGGCATTACAAAACAGAACTAGAAACAATAACCAGTTAAGAAAAAAAAAACTTTAGCTCTGGGAGTCAAGGCACTCCTTTTGTTTTCACAAGAAACATGAGTTTTTGGCGTATGCACTTATTCGGTTTTGTATTCTTATTACTATTTTCAAAATAAAATTACTGTACTTCGCTATAAGGTACAGCATAACTAATCAATTAACAGTTGAGCTTAGCCGAGCCCATAATGACGACTTTAACCAACTATAGCTAAATAAAATTCTAAATTCTTACCCAGAATTTTTCTGGAGAATCTCACCTTTTAAGTGACAAGCTTTGAGTTTTTACACCCTTTTCAGTAATCATGTATCTACCCCCCCCTCCTCATTAAAGGGAATTTCCTCATTACAACTCTATAGATCAATATCCACCCACTCAATCTCACTAAATGAAAAAAAATATTGGAAACAACTCTATATACTAATTACAGCTTACTTTTTATATAGCCATTTTACAACTACTATTAGCTTTAGCAAGGCAATTTTATATGCTCAGTAAAATAAACTGGGTTCATTTCTTCTTTCTTTCAAAACTTGTCACATGGCCCTTTAAGTTATTAAATGTTTCATTTCCATCACCAAGCGGGAATATAAGCCTAAAGAAATGTTAAGTCGATCAGTTTCAGCAATACTACTAGAGTCAATTCTTTCCCAGGGGGACACAACATATCAAAATAAGAATACAAAAAGTATTTTCTCACTTTTATTAGTTGATCCTAGCTGATATAAATAGTTTAGCAGCTTTTACACATTAAAAATGTTTGTCATTTTCAACCATGTTTACATCATATATAAGTGACTACAGCATAATTAATTAATATAATTACAAAGATTGCGAAGCGGATAACTATAATAATACTCAGGAGCGTGTTTAATGATGCAAAGCCAAGACACCCTTTTGAATTTCTCTTGGGGGGGGGGGGGGGAGTTGGAATGTCCACTGGAAAAAATTACAATACTGTAAAGAATCTCTAATTTTATACCATTTGTGATAAATATGTGCGTTTTTTCACACACTCCTTAATAATTTCATAGCCTTAAGAGAAGGCAGGGGGCGGGATCCCAATGGAATTCTCTAAAATTCGTCCTTGGTCAAGATTATCCTTTAATGCTAATTCCCAAAAAGAAAATTCCTGGTGTGTCTTCAGCCTTACCACATTCGATTGTCTCTATGTTTCAATTTTGTTTTCAGAAACGCTTTACTACATTTTCGCGCAAACATCTTTAAGATATTCTTCAACAAATACAAAGTTAATACTTTATATATAACACTGATTATATTCTACATACAGCTATTCTTAAAATTCTGATGTAGCCTATAGAGAAGCCTTGTATCTTAACAAACAACCATTAAATTTCGTTAAATTATAGTTGGTTTTAGTTACCGAAACATCTTTAGATTTCAATTATTAAAAAGAAAATTAAGGAGGACCCGGATTTATTCTGACATATAAACTTATAGATTAATTAAATGATAAGAATGATTATAGTAATATCTCAAATATATAACTACAACTGTCAATTTTGAGGCTCAATTCATTTTTGAGTCATGGTCCCACTTACCCCAACCTTGCAAGCTTTTTCATTGAAAAAGAACTAGTCAATAAGTCAACCAACAGACATGACAAAAAAGAAAAAAGAAAAAAAAGCTAGCATAAACAATAACTGTTCTGGCGTTATCTTTGTGAATTTATTTTTCCTTTTTTTTGGAGGGGGCAGGGGGAGGGTTGTTACCTCCCATTACCATATTTTGACAATTTTTTTACACTCACTGAACTACCACTAGTTTTATGGATCTTATTTTATGTCTAGTGGTATTTTTCTTACAACATAAGATTTTTTCAATATCTAGTCAGAATTTTTACTGAAGTTCCTTACAATCACACACAGAGGGCGGGGGGGGGGGGTCCTCAACTCAAATATGGTCCAAATAACGTCCTTCACTCCAATAAAATTGAAAAACGGTGGCTCAAAATGCAGCTTTTTCATTTTTTACACTCCCATCCCTTAAGCAAACCCCTTACACCCCCATCCACCTCTAAGACTCAGAGGGAGCGAAATACAAGCACTTTTTAGGTTAAAAAGTAGTAAATATAGATGTCTTTGAGAGTATAAAAGCTTTTTTGATAGTTTTGATGACAAAAGCCAAATGAAAACAGGACGTCAGAGCGTTAGAATTCTAACAATTTTTGGACGATTAGCTAGTGAGTCTGTCCTATACCATCTTTTTGTCCAAATCCCATGATAAAGCTCTTAAGCACTTATTTCTAAATAAAAAAGAAGGAAGAAAAGAGGAAATTACTTATGTTTAATGGCATTGGAAAAAGTTAAAGCATAGGGTTGTCCATAATCAAAACAGATTTCTGGCGAAAAAAGGGTTTTGAGCAGTTACGGGCTAGGCACACGTAGCTGATTTCGGGAACCGATTTCAGCAAGGGTGTATTCCACGTCGAGTGATTACAATTAAGGATGCTAACAGGCGGGGCTTAGTGACGTTTTTCGGTGATTAATCATCCTTAATTACGATTAATTTACGATAATCATTAAATGCAATTAATTACATGCCTTAAGCTCTAAAGCCCTAGTACATTCCTTGTCTAGAACATAATTATTGATGATTAATCACCGAAAAAAGTCACTAAGGTGTTAAAAAACTTTTAACACATTGGTGTTAAAAGATTCCTAAAAATATACAAGACTGTTGCATTTGGATTGAAGAATACACAACTCTCTAATGTCCAAAAATCATAGTTCAGTCGGGAGGTCACAGTAATTTCTTTAAAACAAAAAAGGCCATTTACTGGATGATTTTAAGCTGGGTCAAGTTTGGCCCCAACCACATGGAGCACCCACCTCTTAGCATCATTAATTAGAATCACTCAAAGTGGAAAACACCCTTGCTGAAGTCGGTTCCAGAAATCAGCTACGTGTGCCTAGCCCTTTACTGCCCATAGTTACTGGGCAATAGCACAGAAAATGATAGCAATGATCCACAAAAGTCTGCCAAGTGTATTTATAACCATATATCTATGAAGGAGATCATTCAATCTTATACAGAGAATACATATTGATTGAACTATCATATAAATTAATTCGACATTGACTAAAGGAAGAAAGAGCACCAATTCTGATGTATAGGTTATGTTCCAAAATATTAATTTAAGTCAAAGGCATTACCACAAGTTCATTGAGAGCCATTCAAAACCAGGGTCACTGAATAAAAACAGGCAAACAATCATCCAATTCTACTATTCATTATAAATTTTAAATCAAATTGAAACGGAAACGTAAATTCAAGTAGTCATATACCAGATTTATAGCTACGTCTATGTTTATAATGTTTAAAATATATAATAAAATCCATCTAATAACTTTCGTTCTTGCATAACAAAGCTGTACTGCAAACCCCCCGAATAACTTAAAGCTTCTAAAAATTACTACGCAAAATTCCGGAGGATCCCATTTAGTGACAAGTCAGGTTAAGGTTATTAGGTAGTTTGCTCTTTCAACCCTGATTCTTAGTAAATTGTTTTTAATAAATATTGACAATGCCATACGTAAAGGCCTAATATTCCCAAAATCTCCAGCAGGTTCTATTTTCTTTGCATTGATTGAATGGCTCAGAACCAAAATTGACCAAGGTATACTTTATATTTTTACTTTCTATTTAAGCGTCAAGTACTTGATTAATTCTTCATTCTTGTGATTCCTAGGAAACATTCCCAAAGATTAAAATCCCCCAAAAATGGCAAGCATTATTCTGGCTATCAAACCTTAATTCAATTTAACACAGTCCATATTAAAATGTACTTCAACACTTCATCCATGCTGAAGCTCATAGGAAAACACCAAAGTCACAGGCATTTTTTTTGCTACATTAAAATCCTCAACGACAACGCATTTCTTTTTTAGTTCTCTCCCTCAGCCAATCAACTTAATCGATTTGACTTTCGAATTGCTTATTTGAAACCTGAATGAACTTGTTTACGACGAGAGCTGAGCGAGCGACACGAGCCGCTATACCGCACCCGTACCAAAACAGTTTGGTTGAACATATTGTTGAAAATAGGAAGAAACAGCTAATATGAAACTTTAAACTGTAACTTATAAACTTCAGCGCTATTTTCGTCATAAATTTAAATTTTCACCCCGCAAGTTTAGATAACACTCACAAATATAGATTGAGGTCATCTGGGTATTTCCTGTGTTTCGCCTAACCTAACTATAATAGTTAACATTAAAGTCGTGTTGGTTTTTAATGCTGTTTATAGCCATAAAGGAGGAATTCATACTATTAGAACTTGTATTCCCTTCTTTGGACACAACCTGGGTTTACGCCAGTTTCTTGATGTGGAACATTGTGTGTTTGACAACCGGAAAACTGAAAATCTTTCACAATTTCCTGGAGGGTGTCGCAATAAATCAAAAACTTTTAAGCCTATTTGAAGATGGTAAGATAAAATAAAAATTCTTGTTACGTCATTTTCACGGTCTTTTTCCCCGGGACTACCAAATTATACTAAACCTTATTGCGTAATGCCTTAATTTCACCTAAACTGATATCATATCTTAAGCAACGTTCCATCAGAGGATATTACAGAAATTAATGACTCAAATTTAAATACAGCATTTTTAACGTTTATTTCTTTTGGATACATAAAGACAGGATCCTATGCAACCCAGTGGAGTTTTCAAAAGGACTCGGTCTTGGGCTCATTGAAGAGGGCATATCCCAGGTTTGAAGGGAAAGATTGGTGCAGTACCTTGACAGTAATTTTTAGGAAGATGAAAGACAGACCTCAGGAAGAGAATGCCATAAAGAGGGGCTTCCTTTTTTTATTGAGGGCGGGGGGGGGGGGTTAACCGCTTAAAAGAACTAAATAACTTTGTTAATATAATCAACATCCCCAGATGAAACATCCTTTCCCTTATGTGCGTGTCTAGAATCATTGTCTAGTTTGCTTAAGAAAAAGTTCATCTGAAGCTGTTCCTATCTAATCAAACCTTTTTCCATGATGTTTAAAATACACGTTATGCAGAATCAAAGGAAACGACAATTCTGTTAATATCGTCAGCAATCCTTACATGAACATTCTTTGAGACATTATATCAATTTCAAAGAGCTTAATAAACAGTGAAACTCAATAGCCCTATGATAAAGGTCTAGTCAAGATACCATTCCACGTTTTGCGTATTTATAAAACTATCGAGGCGGGATTCTATTTTTCCTGTGAGTGTAAAAAAAATTATCAAAGATTGAATCACTAATCAAACCAGACTGAAAAAAAAATATTAGTCCATACTAATATATCGTTCATGATTATAAACAGCATAAAAGACAGCATTTATTACACATGAATGTTTGAAACCGAGCCCAGGTCTGGGTTTAACAGGCAAAGAGCCTTGGTCAACAAGTATCAGATGATAGGCATTATCCTTGGATGTGTTACAAGTCACCAAGTAAAATAGACGTGGAAACAAAATTAAAACTAGAAAATTATTTCCATAACAAATCTGAAATTGTGGTAGTACACTTTTCTCTTAAATAGAATAGGTATTCATTATAAAAAAGGATAGAGTTCAAGAGTGGTGAGAGGGATATAGACCTGCTAAGCCCAAATAGAACCTTATAATACAATAAAGAAAACACGAGAATATGAACAGTACAATAAGAGATAAAAATTATGTAAGAAATGCAACACATTTAGAAACATAGCACTTATAAACAAACAAATTGAAATTCCAATTCATATAGAATATCCAATCCGATATCAGATCCTGACAGAACGCCCTGTCAGTCAAAATCGTATCACATGGCATAAACAGTTGAGCATTCATAACACAACAGTCAACATAGGCGTAGATTTATATCACCATAAGCTAGTTCGTCACGTAATTCAATGATACTTGATAAATACAATAATTGCCAAAACAGATAATAAAAAGTACAGACATAGCCGTCAGCTGTCACTATCCTTACAAAATTGTCAATTGCCTTTTCGAAAAATCTGCATTTTAAACCATTGAGACCAAGCTGATCTCCGTTTCATGGCCTTTCAGCTAGGAAGCACAATGAGGAATGGGGGGCCAGTCATCCTAGGGTTCAGTCATATTAAAGAATAATATAGCACTATACATAGTCTTGCCGAAAACAAGTAGCATCTATATTTTTTTTTTCAAAATGATAAAAATAATTTTTTCTTGATTTTTATCCACTGATCAAACAGTTCGAGGTAACGAACTGTAAGTAGGGAGTAAAGAATACGGGTAAAGAATACGTAAAAAAGGGTAAAGAATACGGCACTGGGCGTTACAGTCCTTACCGGCGGTGCTGATCTCCGTTTCATGGCCTTTCAGCTAGAAAGCGCAATGATTAATGGGGGGCCAATCCCCCTAAGCTTTCGCAAACCCTTCCTTTTTACCTTCCCGATATTTCTTCAGGTACTCATTTAGAACTGGTTCCACTCTGGCTAAACTTACAGTTACGCCACTTACCCTCGTTCCAAACCAAATAACCAGCGACACCAGGAGTCGAAGCCCATTGCTCAAAGGACAAAGGATTTTAAGTCTAACGTCCTAACCACTCGGCTAACATACATTAAATAGATCATTCAATGCCAGCCTATGTTTTTACTTCTTTTTTACAATAAGATTTTAATATAAAGCCAAGAAAGTTATTTAAGTTCAACAGATTTTTTTTTTACACAAACGGCTCATGTATAACATATGGGGCAAAGACATGGAACGGTTCAGATCAAATCGGTCTACTGCATCTGCAAAAACGCAAATGACATAAAAAGAAACATGGATTTTAATTAAAAAAGAAGGAAATTTTATATTTGCTCTAAGAGAAAAGAAGAACATGTTGCAAGTAAAACTCATTTTTTCACATTTGATATAGTTTTTTTTT
Organism: Artemia sp. Qi Xiang Cuo; assembly: GCF_049724085.1. Classification (NCBI taxonomy): domain Eukaryota; kingdom Metazoa; phylum Arthropoda; class Branchiopoda; order Anostraca; family Artemiidae; genus Artemia; species Artemia sp. Qi Xiang Cuo. The sequence continues at coordinate 50,372,720 of NC_142797.1, read as the reverse complement.
TTTTTATTTATTTACTTAACAAACGTGTTTTTCAACGACTCAGTTAATATACGTATATATAAATTCAATCGAAGTTGTCATAGCAATAAAAACGTGCGACAAAAATCAGATGAAATTTGACACAAAGCACGAGAGCCTTATTGCGCAATAGTACATCTCCATGAATAAAGAGTAAACGTCAACTTCTGGAACGGATATTTCTACAGGGTTCTTTTAATGCAAAAACTAAACTGCGAATGCAAAGTGTAGTATTGATTAATGCCTACTTTTTTTCATTAAAGCTTTAACGCATCCCTGTGCTATGTCTAAATTTTGATATTCCTCACGTATTCTGCTATTTTTTCAGCTTTAACAATTAATGACAAAACTTATTACTCTCACATCATATTCACGGAAAAATATTAAGAAATACCGATATCACTATATCAGCAAATTTTGATTAAACACGGCAAATTGTCACCTGCGTCACTGTATCAATAAAAACACCATGTTAATTTCATTAGCCATTAGGCCATATTATAATTATGGGTGCGTGTCGAATAGTAATCAGGTTAACTCTGGAATATCTTTACAGCCTAACCCCTTTCCACCACAAGATGTTACTTCCAGCAAACCCCTTTTCGGTTATTAAGCGTTGTAACTGGCAATCTTTCTGAGTTCCACTTTTGCAAAATTTGCAAAATTTTCCAAAATTTGCAATTTTTTTTCTGGAAGGGGGGAGGACTGAGACCAAGGTAAACTTCGTAACCAAAAACTTAGATGTCTGTTCAATAAAAACAACCTTCATAATGCATTTTTTTTAGCGTTAAGAGGCTTTCCCGAATTTTTCAGCTTGTGGGGGCACACATCCCAGGCTTACCTAGCCTCTGGTTTGTAAAGATAGCCTTTGTCCTATTTTATATTGTTTACTTCTATGGAAAGCGAAACCAGAAAAACATGGAGCTCATTCAACAGACTTAGAAAGCAAAAATTATGCGCCTTGACTAACTACAAAAATTGCAAAATCAATAAAAACAAATTGTCCAGAGTGTGCTCACACTTGAAAATACAAATAATAGGCAATTTCATAAAATAGAGAGAAACTGACAAAAAAGAGATGCTGACAAGATTTAACAAGTGCCTAGATGTCGTTGATAGCACCAGTTGGATCACCACTATAGACTCGATCTATCACCCGATTGACATAGTCGGCAGTGTGTCCAGCCACTTTGTGCTCTGAAAGAAAGATATTATCAGTTGACAAGACTCCTCCTCCTTCTCTATTTGTCCTTCCCCTCTTCCTCTCTCGTATATTTGGAATCGTACTCCTTCTAACACTTTTTGTTTGGCTTTCTGTCACCATGCCCTATGTAGGATTTATTTATAAGCTGCACAAGCTATGGCTTAGAGCCCTCAAAAAATTGTCCAAGCGAGCAATTTTATATACACTTAAATATTCTACAGCATTATTCACTAAGTGCTGCACGTCTGAAACGTCTCATACTCTTCACTCAATTTTCTTTGCACCAATAAAAATATATGTAGCGCACATTTTTAATCAGTATACCAAGAAATTCTATATTTAATACATTAACTAAGTTTTTTTTATTAGATGTATATTTGAACGATCTACACATTAAAAACTACTAGATTATTTTGTTTTGATTGCATTAAATTAACTATTAATGTATATATTTATGGCTGTTTTGTTCTTCTTTCACTTAGTTAATTTAACTAATATTAGAACTAAAGTAGGATATTGTTAATTTTCTCTATAAATGTTTTATTTATTACAAAAAACATCACTTCCTGGTAAGAAGTGGTAACATCACAGGAAATTATCATCAGTATCTACATAAGGTAATTGTTAACCATCATATTCAATTAGCATTTTCCGAATGTAGAAATAATTTTGAGATTGTTTCTTAGCATGATAGCTGAAAATTACTCTGAACAAAGATCTTTTTTTTAGCTGATGAGTAAAAAGGTAGAATAAAACATTAATAACTCAAGCTAAATTACGCATTCAATCTCGTGTCCACAGAGTAGGACAAACTAGATAGTTTGTTATTTGATCAGGTCAACAGTCACTTTGCTGTGGCAAAGGCAAGAAAGAAAATATTTTAGTTTAATATAATTCCTTGATCATTGAAACATGTTTCAAGGGTAAGATAGTAAAGCATCCAATCTGTTACATCCATTCCTGAATACGTCTGTACATTCTTTACTACGGGGCTTGCTTAAGGAATTTGATTCTTAGGCAAAACAGCTTATTTTGAAGTAGGTTTTTTGACGTTTCCTTTTAACGGAATAGGATCCTTCTAATGGATCGACAGATCCATCCAATATACAAAATATGGCAAGACAATTATGCATAGGTTTAATTTCACTTTTCTGAATTACTTCCTTCTGATTTGTTCGAAAAAGAACAGATCATTTATTGTTTATACAAAAATAAATCAATAAGTTGACTTTACCGAAGTTTTTGCTTAAAATATATACAATGTAGAAACTTAAGACAGATTTGAAATTTATAGCATAGGACCCCCAAAGATGTATTGATTGCATTTACTATACTTCTACTTGCAGCAGGACCAAGATTTTATTCACACACCTCGCATCTGAAACTCAGATGTTTTGTGGGATTTTGTTTAACCCCAAGCTCCCCAGACTCACGGTGGCTGAGCTTCCCGAATCACACCAGCTACCCCCATTCAAATACTGTTGCGCTTTTATTTCGCTTTAAATATTCCTAACATTTATACCATGACAACCCAATAACCCTTTATTGCGCAGAAAATTTTGCAGATTGAGCCTCAGAGCAATTTCAAACAGACCCTTCGTTTCATGATCATAGTAATGAAGCTCAGTTGGTGTTAAAAGATTCCTAAAAATATACAAAACTGTTGCATTTGGATTGAAGAATACACAACTCTCTAATGTCCAAAAATCATAGTTCAGTCGGGAGGTCACAGTAATTTCTTTAAAACAAAAAAGGCCATTTACTGGATGGTTTTAAGCTGGGTCAAGTTTGGCCCCAACCACATGGAGCGACAACCTCTTCCATTGACATTATTATTTTTTTGTATTAAAAAAAAAAGTTCGGTGACATTTGATCTCAAGGAATGACGACGAGACCTGGCCAGAAAGAACATGCAACATAACTCCAGCGACCTTTCTTGCTAGGGGTGATCAGAAATCATTAGTTTTTCCGTTAAACCACAATAACTATAAAACAATTGACATTAAGGCGATGCGATACCTCAAAAATCATTTTGCGAAATTCATTGTGGAATTCTCACAGGGGACTAGCTATCATCGAAAGCTGTCGAGAATTTGTGGGTTTACTGTGAAATTTGACTGATAAACGAGTGAGATCTTGCTTCCCTTCTGTTGGCGAGTTTCTCAATCAAAGCGGGTGGCACCACAAAGAACTCCCAAAGCGGTCAAATTACTCAAATGGCAATTTCTCTGAATTGATTTTTAGCGTTTTCCGAGCTGGTATACTAGAAAATTTATAGGGATTTTCCGTTGAACCACAAGAACTAAAAAACAATTGACCTTAAGGCGATACCTCGAAAATCATTTTGCGAAATTCAATGTCGGCTAAACGTCCCAAAGACGAAGGGTCCATTGTGGAATTATTAATATTCGGTCTTGGCAAGTTATGCCAAGACCGCTCAATCAATTTAAAACAGTTTGGCCATATAAACTAAAAAAAACTAATAATGGGCAAGATAGGAAGATTCTTTAAGGTACTGCATCGCCTTGAACCCAACACTATTTGTTTTATTGGTAAAGTATCTAGTAATTTACATACAAGAGTGATCAAATGTTGGTGGGGTCAGAATAGTTTTTTTTCTTCTTTTTTTTTAGCCATTCAATTATACGAAATTATTTTAAAACAAAAATAGCAAGAGTCAGTCCTAGAAATAAAACAAAAAAGGCAATATAAATAAACAGATCTTATTTGATGATTTTTTATGTCTGCATTTTAGATTTTGGAGGTAAAGTCGACCGAACACTACATGCATTAGCTTACCGGTTTTTCATAGCCCAATTGGCAGAAATTCCCCATGCATTTGTTTCCTTTTCATTTATTCTCAGTCAGGTCAACAACAACAACAAAAAGTTTCAAATTTCATTCGCGTAGGTTACGAAGAATTTTACTTGGATCAGAAAAGAAAAGAAGGTCTAGTTTAAAGCATAGACATTTCTTAAAGAAAAATCAATGAGCTAGAACCATGAAACATAATCATTTAAGGAATTCACTGGGAGAATATAATACAAACGTGTTGAAATGCGATAAATTTAACTTTTTTTTAGGCTTTACAGCAACTAGAGCCAATGGCTCAGGTATGGCATTTTTTGCTTCATCTTCAACGATTAAGTACACACAGGTGTATAAAAAAAAAGAACGGGTTAGTGGTGAAAACATTACCATTTAGAAAGGCAAACAAGAATATAATGTAACTATCTGTATACTTGGGAATGAACTTGCCAATTACTGCACTTGGCAGTTTTTTCGCCCTACTCAAGTTCTTTTGTTCCAGCACATTGAGCTCGAAATTTCGAAGACTCATAGCATACATAAACTTCACATTTATCAACGTTTTTCTGATTGGCTTTAATCTGGTTGGCTTTAAGTTAAAAGAAAATACTTACTAATTCCATGTTTGACAAGTGTGTCTATTCGCACTGTTGCTTCCCTAAAATCGGCTTCACTGCAGGTCCCTGTAATCATTGCTTCATGTTTGGCAAGTATCAGCTGCTTCACTTGTCCAATTATATTCATCATCTTCTCTAGAAGAAGAAGTTCGATATTCGTACGATATAACACCAAAAGAAAACTTGAACCTTAAAATCGAGAACTAAGAACAGGAAGAGATAGGAGTTGAACTTAATACTAAAAAAGCAAAGTTCATAGTATCCTTTATTCTTCTTCTTTTTGCTAAACAGAGCCGGCTTTTTTTTACCAATATATTTGTAGAGTCAACTATTTTTCTGTTTTCAATGCTCAGAAAAAAAGCGGCTAGATTATTCACACGAGAAACATAAAATTTTAGTAGAATAAGAGCGATTTCTGGAAATTTTCTGCAGAAATCATGAGCATGGCTAAGAAAAGCTGAACTAAAAAAAAACAAAAACAAAATATGGATCCAGGTAGGAAGAATAGGATATATAGGGTGGGTTTAGGACTCGTAATGAATTAGGAAGCTTCCAGGATATAAATAAGGAATCATGAATAAAGAGCTCACTAACCGAATAGTTAGTACGCTGAACTTGTAATTCTATGTCCTTAAGGGCTAGGGATTGAGTCCTGGTGTTGCTGTAATTTTTGGCTTGAGACAGGGATCAGTGGTGTGACTCTGTAAGCTCAGCCAGAGTCGACCTAGCTCTAAATGGACACCTGGAGAGATCTGGGGAAGATAAGCAGAAAGAGTGGGGGGAAGCAAGAGATGACGGGGCCCCAACCCCCAGTCCAATTCCTGGCTGAAGGGTCATGAAGCGGGGACCAGCACAATCGGGTTGGACTATAAAGTGTAGTGCCGCATCCTTTACCTTTTTAGCATCCAAGTCTTGCTTAGGTTCGTAAGTTATAGATAATAGAATTCTAGTCGCTCACTTTATGAGAAAAAGCGTAAGATATCTTAGTGGTCAATATTCCTGTAGAACTGACTGACGGAGACTTTAGAGACTCCGATGAATTTCACATGCAGTTACAGGAAAACATTTCCTAGTTACAACCAAAACGGTATATGTTCATAAAATGGCTCAAAGCTTAGCATAGTGCCCAGATAGTGGTAAGGCAGTCAACATTATTGATTGTGTTTTTGTAGATCAAAGATGGGCAGGATCGATACAGGATATTAGAGTATATAAGAGGGCTGAAATTAAGGTTAAAAGTAAAGATCAACATTAGTGAGTGCAGTTAATTTAAAGCTGAAATCTAGGAAGGGAACTCCCCCCAGGCAGTTATAACGTTGATAGACTCCAGGTTGAGAATTTAAGAAGAACTTACGACGAAAATATGAAACTGGTGAGTTTAGAATTAAACAATGTAGAAGTTAGGTGGAATAATTTTAGGAAAATATTGTGACAAATAGACGAAAATGTCTTACGGAGGGAATTTAGAAACGCAGCTAGGAGTATTGGCAAAAACACTTAACGCTTTTTAGAAAAGAGAAGTGGTTTGTGCAAGAAGTTTCTTACAAGAAAAGAGGAAAGTACGGGAAGTAAAGAAGACATTTAAATGTGGACAAAGGCGATATAAAATGGAGGCCTGGGATAAAACTGTCGAGGTCCTACAAGATGTAGCTAGATGGCATAATAGTACAATATTTTACTGGCATGCTAAGAAGCTGAGAGGAAGTTGTCAGTCTGAATTTGTCCCAGTTAAATATTGGAAAGGGGCCTCCATTACGGACAAAGGAAGTGTCAAAGAGAGATGAACAGAATATTTTGAGAATGTGTTAAACCGTGATAAAGTTGAAAGATGAAAAGAAAGGAAGATTTTCGACATTCTGGAAGTGAAGGGAGATTCATTTTACTAGGAAGAGATAAAGACAGTGCTAAAAGAATTGAACAATAACAAGCCTCCAGGTGCTGATAGCATGGTTAATGAGTTTTGAAATACGAGAGTTTCGAAATTATTAAACATCAAGAGTCTGATTTTTGAAAAAGGGACCCTGTGATTTTAGGATATCTTTAAATAAACCTCTGTGTAGGAGCCAGATAATAAATTATTTCCACAAATCAGGTTAAGCTAATTCTAAAAAATTATCAATTAAATTTTTGAATTTGCCGAATTCTTAAAAAACCCATCGGGCTCATACAACTGTGAAATACTATTGACAAGACATATCTTTGAGACATTTGGTAGTCCCACCAGAATTCCAATACCGACTCTATTTAACAAATGACAGAAACCACAAGTTTAATACTTACTGTGCTCTTCTTGAAGTCCATATAGCTTAAGTTTGTTTGCTTCGTGCTGAGCCTTCTTTTTCAGACGGCACACTCTGAAAATATTAGTTCTCCATCAGAAACATTAAGAGCAAAGGATAAACTTTTGCAGTAATTGTTAGGCCATTGTTACACTTAATTACTATAGGTGTTTTGCACGTCTAATACTAGACTATTGCACAGTTATATATATGTTTTACGTAATGAGCTATTACACAGTTAGTAAGTCAGACAGCCACGTAAATATTCCACTGCGTTAATTCAGCTAAAGTGGTTAAGCGAGAAACTTGAAATTTTTGCAGAAAAATCTTGAAACCACGAAAATGGTTGTACATTATGTAAAGCCATAAAAAAACAATAAACTGGACTTAGAATCCCGTCATACAAGCGCAGAACGTCCCAGATGCCGATTCTAAATGAGCTATTACACAAACCTGTAAATGTTTTACGTAAGTGTTAGTTGACAGAAAGTAAAGAGCCTTCACAGGGTCACCATATTTAATTCAACAGTTACAGGAACAAAATTATGAATCCAAATGAGACTATTAATCTCAGAATCAGTAATTACACATACAAAACAAACAAATATTTTCAGTGCAGCAGTAAAATTAATTCTTAAAAGAGTCTCAATGTATAGGCCAATTTCTCACAATCATACATAAATGACTACGACTTCGTATCGAAGGGGCGGTCGTAGAAACCGGAGGAGCCTTATTCGACTACAAATTCCTAAGTTGTATAGATACCATGTCAAAGATTGAAAAGTGGATGAAGGTCAATCCCCTAACGTTGAGTTACAAGAAATTCCACTTGCTATTTTGTCCAAATTATTATCGACAAATTATTATCCGTGTTTAAAGGAACTTAGTGTTGGTTCTCAGCGTATTGAGCGTGTACCGTTTGTGAAATATCCTCTAAGTGTTTCAAAGTATGTACAGTAAGGATTCTTAGAAAGTTATCATATTTCTTTTCCAGTCAATATACTTAGATTAATGTGTTTTTTATATTGTCCACTCATGTGTATTTTATTGTTATTCAGTATGGTCATCTACTTTTTAGACAAATCTGAAGTCATCAGGGGCTGCTCAAAATTCAGCGGTTCCTGTTCTTATAAGTTGTGATAGTTATTAAAGACAGTTATAAAAACTTCGTATTTTACCGATTTTACTAATACTGCTACTACTACTAACAACTCACTGCAGTACCAAGCCAATTGAGGGCAACACATCAACGCATGCTCCTCCTTCATCCCAATCTATTCAAAGCCTCACCCTTTAAACCCTCCCAAGAGATTCCTATTTCCCTTAAATCTTTCCTTGCAAGATCCTCCCACCTCATTTGGGGAGGACATGCTTTTTCTTTGGCCCTAGACGGTTGGCCGCGAGGACAATCATTATTAATCTGTCATGCTTCATTCACAGAAAGTGTCTTCACTCTTTCTCACATTATAGCCCTAGAAAGCGGGATTTAACCACATTTTTCGTACAGCTTACTGTTTGAAATACGGTCAGTCAGTTGGGTACCTAAAACAATCCATAGGTAATTTCGGAGAAAAAAGAATATTGTAAATCTTCCTCCGCTTTTCGGAGCACCCACGCTTCAGAGCCATACTTAACTACTGTCATCACTGTAGCTTCCATTATTCTAGTCTTGGTTCGAATACTTACCTTCCTATTCTTCCAAGCTTTTTTGAACTGTGAAAAAACAGCCAGGGCCTTGTCTATTCTACTTTTAATATCTTCACTGCACCCACCCTCTTTACGAATAATACTACCATCGTAAGTGTCCTACTGTCCACTTGATCGATCTTCTCGTTACCCAACATCCCCTCTTCAGCTTCATTTATTTCTAGTCTTAACGACTTAGTGTTCTTTAGATTAATTTTTAAACCTTTTCTTGCACCATGATCTCTCAAAGCGTCTAAAAATTCATTCATTTTGCTAAAGTTTTCATATAGAGTGCTTAAATCATCAGCATAATCTATGTCTAGAAGATTTTTACTTGCCCATTTGATTCCGTGTTCTCCCATTGCCTTTCCTACCTTAACTGGAGTAGTGTTATTCTCGTACATAGCACTAATCACTTTAATGTATTTATCTGGTATACCACACATGAATAGGACCTTAGCTAAAGCTCTTCTATCAGCTGAATCAAACACTTGTTCATAATCAATAAAACCGAGGACTAAAGGGGTTTGATAACTCAGGCACTTCTCAATTATCAATCTAAGAGTGAAAATTTGGTCGACGCATCCACTACCCTTCCTAAAACCACACTGTTCTTCTCTTAAAACTTTATCTACAGCATCTCTAAGTCTAAGATATATCATCATATTTGGTAATTTGCTTCCTGCAGAAACCAAGCTAATGCATCTATAATTACCAAACTCACTCTTATCACCTTTCTTATGGAGGGGTTCAATTAGAGTTTTCCTAAGATCGCTAGGTACTTCCCCTTTTTCAAAAATCATATTCAAAATCTTCAGTAATTTATCTCTATCCTCACAATCACCTTATTTAAAAAACTCATTTACCATATTATCAGCACCTGAGGCTTTATTATTTTTTAATCCTTTTAGTACTGTTTATAAGTATTCTTCACAAAATGATTTTACCTGCTTCAGGTCTATTTAAATTTTATAAGGCTCTTTTTCAGTCCAGTGACCAGCATGATTATATGACAAAGAATTCGTTATTAATTAGAAAACCGCTTGCATTCTCGATTCGCCACGTTCTCCCTTCTATACTGTCCCTTCTTTTGATATTACTCAAGAGAGATGAGACAAATTTTCATACGTCGCTTAAGAGCCATTGTCTAGGCTTTTGTGATTTTTTTTTTTTTTTTTTTTTTTTTTTTTTTTTTACTAGGGATAAAGTATAGAATAGTATCGCTGTTTTGAACAGGGTCTTAAGCGGCGATTTTTTTTCTCTTGTTTTTTCTTTCTTTTAATAGAGAATCTATTATTAAGTGTTTGTAACTGTAGTTTGGAGAAGGCCATATAAGCCAAAAGGCTTATTGGTGAATGTTTTTTAGTATTATATATATATTTTTTCTCTCTCTCTTTCTTTCTAGTGCCATTTCTATGGGTCAAAAGTGACTGGAGGGGAACCAGCCCCCCTTCCATGTTTTATTTTACTACTTGGACCCCTTAACTCCACATGAAATTGGATTAGAACCTTTGAGATAGCCATTTTGTTCGGAACTGTCGGAAAGTCCAAGAAACACGCCTCCAGGGATGACATGACCTCCCCATCCCTTGGGGTAAAGGCCGAAACTTATGAAAATTGTCAGTTTTTCACATATAAGTTTTTATAGCGGAAAATGGAGGTTGGGTGCGGCATATTGATTTTGGGCGTCCGATTGTCTCATATCATTCCCTGGGCTAAGAGAAAGAAATATTTATTTTATCATAGGCAAGCAGTTCATTATCAAACCAATATAGACTTCTTAAAACAAATTAATTTTTTAATGTAATTCGACCCTTAAAAAAACTTGATGCAACTTTAATACTTAGGCCTCTTTTAGCTACAAATAGAAATTCACACGTGTAATTTTTCTTGGGGCGGGGGGGGGTTAAGCCTACAATATTATTCAAGGGAATAAACCTTAAGGGGGAAGATGTTTCCCCCTACAGATGGCGATAATTTTGATTGTGGATCAAATATTAATAAAAAACGATCTACACCACTAAACCTTTCTATCAATTAAGTTCTCACTTCAAAAAAAAAAAAAAAAAAAAAAAAAAAAAAAAAAAAAAAAAAAAAAAAAAAAAAAAAAAATTATGAGCAGATATCAAACAATATTTCAAACAAGAATATTTCAGAATTCAAACATGACACCTACACAGAAGGAACCAATCATTTCAAGATAAGCCTAGTTAATAACAAACAAAATCTACTTCACAATCACTTATCTCTGTTTATACTTGACCAGAACTTAGTCATCAAACTTGCAAAATCCAATGAATAATTTAAAGAATTTGTCTAACTTTAATAGTGACATTCTTTACGAGGTTTGCCACAGAAAAAAACATCTTTATTACTACACAGAACACTAACAAAATACTACAGCTGAGGAAAAGTATTAGTCCCCTTCTCGTTTTTGTGAAACCAAATAGCAGTCTTTTAGTAGGCTACTTTATGTACAAATATTTCTCATAAAATATTTCTGCTCAATTTTAACAATTGACCGAAATAACACTCTTTGATTCAGTTGGAGATCGGTATCCCAAGTGATGATTTGGGTACAAAACAGCCCGCTCAGTCTACGCTAGCTAATGTTTGCTCCGGTCCATCCAATTCTATCTTGGCATTTGTTTGCCTTAATTTGAAAAAAAAAAAAAAAAAAAAAAAACTGATAAAAGTAATGAGCGAAACTGAAACTTAAACCGAGCAAAACTTACTGGTTTTCAGCATAATTAATATATATTAAATAAAATAAACGTAAATAAAGTAAGTGCTGATAATTCCCTATATCCGTAGGTTTATGCAAAACCAGCAATTTACTCAAGACACTAAACCCAAAAAAAAAAAAAAAGACTCAATATACTCTTTTTTAATGTCGTTTTAGCGTTCAAAAAGTCATAAAGTTGTGGGTAGAGAAATTAAATAGTAATACATAGGGCTGTCAACAGTCTTTCCTTAGTTATGATATCGATAAATTTCATTCTGCAATTTAAATTTCATTACAAAATTAAGCAAAAAGAGAAACTATTATTTTTTTCTACAAATCATTATAAACGAAAAAACATTGCAATATTGGTGTTTTATCAGATGGTTATCTCTCTTCTCATTAAGCCAATACAACTTTTTTTTTCCGTTTCCGGGCCTATAGCCACTCCCTTACTTTAGAATTTCCTCCGTCAAGATGTCATGAGGGCTTTTCTTCATAAGGATTTATCCCCATGATGAACTGTCCATATTAACAGTTTTGGTCTGGTTGTTATTATTGCAATTTGAACCTTAAATTAGTAACCAGCGAGCCTACAAAGCCCTTAAATATCAGCTTCGGAGGGTATTTACCAGCCCTTTAAAATGTCCATGCTAAATTTTTTTTTCAGGAGGATTTCTTCTTTTGAATGTTAGTCCCGTATTTATGATCATTCTATATTTCACTTATTGATTCGTTTATCACTTATTGAAACTATTAACAAGACTACTTTTCACTCCGCGCATGCACTGAAAATTATTTCGGAAGGCACTCAACATTCAGGGGGGGGGGAAGGATTCGAGAAAGACACACAAAAAAATAGGTGAATCACCTAAAAAATATATGAGACTATAGAAAAATCATAACAATTAAAAAAAAAATTTCGGGGTAACCAAAAAGCCCCCCCCCCTTTTTAGCGGTGGCTATTCCTTTACGACGAATTTCATTATGCGGTAAGCTTCACCTGCGGACAAATTTTCCTAAAACGAGCTTTTCTATGACACAATCTCAAAGAACACACAATCTTAGTAAGATTACATTCGATATGACTATTCATTTTAGTTTTAAAACCCACTGGTCTTAAATCTCTGGTTTTTTATCCACTCGCTTTAATTGTACCCTTAAGCCTTGTAAATTTTTTTTGTTTTACTTCATATTATATTCTTGTTAGGTTATATAATCCTTCAGGTTTTTATACAGTCGTCACACTAATCCATTTCACACTGGCTTGGCTCACAATCAGTTCCATTGTTAATTCCAGTTCTGTTGGATTGCACCTGATTCCTTAAAAACTTTTATTCATATTCCTATGGGTTGCTTCGTTCATTTTGACAAAAAAAAAAAAAAAAAAAAAAAAAAAAAAAAAAAAAAAAAACTAAAACAACACTCAAATAAAGTGAGCAAATTACGGCAAAAAAAGGTCAAAGGGGGCTTAGGTGAAAGTATCAGTGACCTACACTAGAGTTTATTTTGGAGAGGCCCAAAAGTCTCGGGTAGGAAGAGATTCCAAAAAATAAAACAAACAAATCCTGTAAAAGTTTAAATAATAGATTTCGGGGGGGGGGGGGCGACATTCCACAAGGCACCTCCCTGCCTCCAATCATGTATTGAACCAGAAATTAATGACGATGAATATTATGAACTGATCACTACGATGCACGTAATGCAAAACAATTTATATAATGTAGATTCTGTGCAATACTAACCTAGATGCCAGTTTATTCTTCTCTTTCCTAGTATCAGATCGGGCAGCGGCAGGTAGTTCAGATACAGGTATCATTTCAGTGATAAGTCTATTCAGTTTATCAAGCTCTTTGCCAATGGAAGCGAGTTTACGAGGTGACGGCGTTAGGTCATTGCCATCCCCACGTCTGGCTTTTCCGCTAAAAATACGAAGATTCCATAAATGGTTATCTAACACATCGACATAGAAAAGGGGGTCATGACAAAAAGCAATTAGAGGCCACTGGTGAAGGGATTTTCTTCCCAGAATTTATATTTCGTAATCGGATCTATATACATAGTAACTATAGCCGAATGATTTGATATCATGTACAAACTGTCAAATATTCAGACAAAATTAGCAATAAAAGCTTATTCTAGTCAGAATATAGAACCTCTCCAAACATAGAAATTGGAACATTAAAACATAAAAATAACCTGAACAGCATTTAAGATTCAACAAAGCGAACGAGCATAAAATGCAAAACTAGAAACCCCAATAAGTTGTCCACAAATATTTCTTAAACGAAGAAATTTTCAAGTTACTTTCCTGTATTTTCATGCCTTAAGTTTAATTAATCTTTGCCTTGTATAAATGCTTCCCTTTGCCTTCAAGCGCGTTGAGGAATAATTTGATGCTTAGTGTAAACAAAAATGTAACAAAAAATGTAAAAATGTAAACAAAAAAGTGCGTTCCTCCTTATCGACGATCCCGTGCCGGCATCCTGGCTCCGTGGTTATAAATCAAATCCACAAGAGTTGATACATATAATCCACTAAAAATTCATTTATCAGCTGATCCTTTTTTGAAGCTCCAACCTCTATCAGACCCAATCCTCCTATGGCTTGAAAGCAGGGAAGAATTCTTAGCACCATAAGCCGTTTTTTTATCCAGCTCGATCATCGGTCTATGTAACACTTGCTGCCAAATATGGGTGGCCACTTCCTGCATGGGTTTCAAACACACTTGACGCCACTCAAAATAATCCTGAGTAGAGCAAGCGAGGACAGGCTGTAGCATCACCAAAGACCAGCTTTTATCTTTAAATGAGGTGTCAAAGACTGCTTTTTTTTACAAGTGAACTCACGTCCTTTAGGGGATAAGAATACATTTCCCTGCTTCGTTGTCTCAAAGCACTGTTACAAGTGTTTCTTATTTTGCTTGAGGGCGCAAAAAGCTCCAATAGCTCTTGATGCATTGCAAATTTTAACTAATTTCATTTTTCGTTTATTTTTTTAACATCGGTGAAAGCTAGTTGAAGCCATAGTTCAAGCTTATAATGAAGGCACCAAAATAAAGTTAATCCTGCCGTATTAGAACAATAATATGCAGTACCTTAAGTACAGCTTGTTATAGTAAGATATTTTTAAGACATTTATTTCAAAAAACGTCTATCACAAGCCCCGAAGGACCGAGTTCGCATTTCGGAGTCATAAAACCAAAAAAAAAAAAAAAAAAAAAATCATAAAAAAAGCACAACAACTAAAAAAACTGGCAAAACAATGCCAAAAACGGCAATATCAGAATGGCGAAACCATTCATTACTAAAAAAAAAATTAAGCGGCAAAATGTCAGATAGTTAAAAAGGAAAAAACTAAAAAAGAGTGAAATAAAATTAGCGTTAAAAAGGTTTAAAAGTTACATATAAAAAGGGAGAGGAAACAAAAAAGATCGAACAAACATAAAACTTGGGTATCACCAGTACCAAAGAGAGAAAAAAAAGGGAAAACTTGCGGTTTATTTTATCAGTAATGAAGGGTACAAAGGTTTTTTCATACCTAGAGGTCAAGCAACGGATAGGGGACAAGATAGGAACGGGTTCAGAAATAGCACATGGCAGGTGGTGTCTGGATAGGGAGTGTATTTTTGGGGAAAATGTTTTCCGTGCGAAGGTTTATTATTGCATTATTTTGCAAAACACAGGCACAACGTTCCTCTCCTGTGCTCAAGAGTTTTCAGTTTAGCTTTTTTCCGTGCGAAGGTATATTGTTGCATTTTTTTTGTAAAACGGAAGCACAACGTTCCTTTCTTGTGCTCAAGAGTTTCCATTTTGGCTTTTTTAGAAGGAGGGATTATGGTACCATACCTTCTTTAAAAATTATTCTCAAGGCTCTTTTTTGAATGGATTCAATTTTTTCTGATTCATCACGGGGGATAGTAGTTAATTGCATGAAGTGCTACGGAATAAATTTTAAAATTAGAAACCTCCTTTCCTTAGACCTTCGTCTCTAACTGATGTTGCTATACATAAGCAGAAAAAATGGCTCTAAATAGCCTGTCTCTTTTTTATTCAATTATGGCAATAACTTTAAGTAAGCAAGGTAGCATGATACTTAAAAGGTTTGTTTGAGACCAATTTTCTACCAAATCGATAAAGTCAACTTTCCAACATTTCGTAAGTATTAGCGTCAAAGGACTTAAGTTAAAAATTTGCAATCCGATACACCTTTGCCCAAAAATTAAAGATTAATATCGATCAATCACAACAAGATCTTACCATCGAATTATAAGCAATTATTTTAGCTGGTGATTTGGGAAAGTCCACGCTAAAAATGATTAAACCACGTTTTCGATCATCAAACACACAAAAAAACGTAAATACCATCAAAATCAACGGACTCGGTCGAGGGACTTTTTCACCAAAATGGTTGGTACACTGGATCCAATTTTTTTTCTAATATTGGTCAATGTATTTGGCTTCTGGATGGCTCATATCACCTTTCATAATATTACCATTAAATACAATTCTTATTAAAATCTTATATTTATTACCTATGCTTAACTCCTTCAACTTGGACATCAAAAACTGGGTCTTTTACGGAGTCCAAAAAATGGGGATCACCTAAGTCAGTCTGCATCACTACTTTTCGCCCTTTTGGGCCTTTGGATTGAACGTTGTACTGCCAAAAATATCTTTCCTTCTTCCCTGTTGTAGACTTCCGACCTTCTGTTTCAGAGTCACAGTCTAAAAAAGAAATATATGGTGTCAAACACGGTACAAATCTACATAGCAGGATAAGGGAGGCAATTGTCACCCCTAGATATGTCCTAGAGTAATAGGGAAAACATCTGGGAAAGGCTAAAATCAAGGTCGTGTCCAGGGGGAGTTCTGAGCCCCTTTCCTTCAAAAATATTTTGGTCCAATTCGTAAAACGTAACAAAAATGCATATAAACAAAATCATTGACGAGTTCTTTTAAGTTTTTTTTTTGTAACTTCCTCCCCCGAACAAAAATCCCGGATACAACCTTGGCTAGAATATACACACACACACACACACACACACATATATATATATATATATATATATATATATATATATATATATATATATATATATATATATATATATATATATATATATATATATATATATATATATATATATATATATATATATATATATATATATATATATATATATAGGCCTTAAATATGGATTTTTTTTATGACCAGAAAAATCCCTCCACTTCATCCTCACACCAATATCGCTTTGACAATTTGGGGATGGCTCTGCTTCTCCCTTCATCTTGACAATTTTGGCTGTTAACTCATATGTTATAAATAGACATATTAATAATAAACGGTTTTTAAGCAAAGAATCAAGCTCATGAAACGATTTTAATCGTTACCTAAATTTCTAAAAATGGAATTCTGGATAATTACATATTATGTTGAAAAAATAAGAAAATCAACACTTTCAGCAGTGCTGGTGACTTGAAATAAAATTAAAAAATTAGGACAAAATCAAAAACTTTAGTAAAAACTGGATTGTGTAGCTGGTTCTTTTATTTCTACATTATTTTTGTAATGCCTTAAGTGCTATTCGACACCAATGTAGATAATACTGTAACATTTATTATCCCAAACATTTACCATTAAAGCTAAATTATTTTACGCTAAAATAGTCAACCCTGAAATTTAGATCAGATAGCCCATTTTCATTATAACGATAGATAATACCCTACAGCCCGCTATTGTCAATAAGCCAAATTATATATATAAATTCTACAATCCATATATATTTCGTAATAATTCCAGAATTTCTCAATTTTGTGTCAAATGCAACATCAAATGCAACAAAATGTATTTATTAGCTATTTTCCTAAAGCTTACTTCTCTCTGGAGGACTGCTAACTGCTAAACTTTGTCCGGCACGCAGACAGCCATGCACAGCGTTTTATCCTGAGGGCTATGGCCCTTCTAGAGTATTCAGGAATTAAAGATTTTGGGTCATACAATAGCCCTTAACTTCCCAGATTTATACATGATGTTGAAAAATAAAAATAAAATAAAACAAAAACCAACCGAGATGTAGCACAGACTCTGGTTATGGACAAAGGTGCGCGCATGCACAAAAATGGGGGGGGGGAGACATTAACGGATTATGCCTCGGAGGTCAACAAATAAAAAAGTTTTCAGGTGCAAAATTTCCCAGTTCATCTAGGAGTCTTTTAAAGCGACCTTAAAGGTGGGGTGAAAAGACCCCTTCACCTTCTGTGTACATATGATTATGGGCCTTCCATCATGGATGGGCTCCTTTATATAACTAAAGTATTATGTTAATATTCAATTCAATTCAATCATTGATTACCCACGACTACAAGAGAACAAGTTGTACAAGTGGAGTATAAACATAATAATAATAATAAAAAAAAAACAAAAAAAAAACAGCATCAACAAAACACTAGCAATTAATTTCTACTAAGAAAAAACTGCAAAACACCATGGTCAGGGCCAATTTTACAAAATGCATCTGCAGAAAGCTTTCTGTGTAGGTCACCGAGCTTTTGAGTTACATCGGTAACATAGAATTTTTTAACTAGATACCGATTTCTAGTCCATGGCGGCAGAGAAAGAAGAAATTTGCAAAATTTGAAGTATTAACTTTAATCTTTTTCAAATCCTTTAGCTTAAGAACAGAATGAACACCCGAAAAATAGAGTACAGAATGATCAGAAAAAGTCGAGAATAATCGCCCAAGATAATATATGATAATTGTCCTTTGGATGAGGATTTTAGCTAATTAGGATAATTCAATCACCCTTCAGGAAAAATAACTTTTAAGATACCATATAAGATTTGGTTATACACAGAAACCGAATGCATGCGAATAAAAGATTAAAATTTTCTTTATTAAACGGATTTACTTCTTCCTCCTCCTGGTTACTTCTATGAAAATGCTTAAGACCGTAAATCTAATTAAATTTTCACAGAAGACTTGTGACATATTGTTTTTCAACGATAGCCTTTCAAAATCCATTGACCGCCTACGTGGCTTCACTGTGGAAAAGAACAAAAACAATTATTCACCTGACTCAGTTTCAACGTCGTCATAGTTCTCATGTTCACTATCATCTTCAGAGTCGAATCCTTCATCATGGGATGCGTCAATAGATGTTGGAGAAAGAACACTTCCTGTGAATATAAATGAGGGTTTAAACGAATGTTGACATACCAATGTTGTATCTTTAAAAAAATATGTATAGAATGATTTAATTTACCGAAGGATTAATTAAATTGCTTTCCCTTATACAGGAACTAAGACCAAACTGAATATCCAACAACTAAAAATCCATACAAAATGAGTTAACCAGCGTTTGAAAGTTTTTTGTTTTTTTGTAATGGCTAAAACAGGGTTTTGCATCAATGTCGGCTTACTCCTTCCTAGATACATTCTATTTTCTTGTCCCACTTCCAAGCAAAATAGAAATGGCAAGTCTGCCTCTAGAGCTGCATTGAGATATACATTGGATACGGACAGGACAGACACAAAAATATAAGAGCGATCTTGAAACTATTAAAACACTTTACAACTTGAACAGACTAAAAGGCATACCAACAAAGTACTTCAAAACTAACCAAATTCATTTTAGTTACTACTTAATAACCCATTTTGTTGTGCATATTTCCCTTGTTAGTTTTTCCAAACAAAACAGCCTTCTTGAACGAATTAACAACAGACACGTTTGCGAGGTTGGGCCAGGAGGGCTCTGCTTCCACAAATATCTTGTGACTTTTACATATTCCCAAAATATTTTGAATGCGTTTCATATAGCTTGCTTCTTCTGTACATTTTTGACAAATCCTGCACCCCCCCCACCCCCAAAAAAAGATTCCTGTGTACATGTCAGGTCTAGATCAATTGGAGTGCAACCATTCATTCTATCAACGTTCTGTGGTCCTCCAGGCACTCCAAAAGATGTTACTCCAGGGGTGAGATGACCTATAGAGGCACAAGGACAATGGCCGCAAAATTATGCAAATATCTACTGTAGAACACAGCTTCTATAGATAAATTTTAGAAAAATATTACACCTCACTAAATAATTTCTTGGACCACACTGCCTTTTTATTTACAATTGTAATAAAATTATATTGAAAACGGGGAATATTTTTAATAAGACATTGAATTGCTAATAGCCCCTTTCAACAAGGTCCGTATAAATAACTTTTAGTGAAATTCACTGTCTTTTTTCAGTGTCTTGTTAAAAATATTTATCCGTTTCATATTGTCATTACGATTGTTACACCTTACTGAACTCAAGAGTCATGTAAGAATTTTAGATCTGTATCCTTGAAGGATCCTAAGTGGGGTACTTTGGTCCTTACATTCTCTGGCATTTCATTACCAACTCCAACTATGCACAAAGAAATATCGTATCTTTACCAGCTAATGACCATTCAAGGAATTTTCCCAAGGGATTAAATATTAGATTTCCACCAAAATTGTAATTTAAGCGTTCTTGGGCTTATTGATAAGAAACCTGAGTCAAATATTGCATGTTTTGTAAAGTTGATACTTAGAGAGTTTTTGAAGTCACTGGTTAAAAATGAGGCACCAATTGCAATATGAGGGCCCGAAAACAAAATACGCTATGTACGTAGGTACATTTTCATAAATGGCATCTTCTGTCTACCAGTTTCAATTCAAGGATTTCAAAGGTTGTTGATTACAAAGCTAATATTGCGAAATGGAAATCCAAAATCAATACACGGTATGTACATTTCCCCGAGTCGGGTTTGATTTTCACCAAAGTTCGGATTGTAGGGTATTGGGATTGAAGGTTACACCATCCTTTTTTGTGACAATTTCTGTCCGTTTTAAGTTTACCTTCATTTTTATTGTGATTTCCCTTAATTTAAAATTTGCTATTCTCCTAAGGCGTGCATGGATGCAGACTAGCAACGAAAGTTGCAGAGCACTTCATACTCATCTTTTTTAACCATTAAGTAAATTCCAAAAGTATTTAAAAACGCGGAACAGCCATGGGTAATCAATTATGAAGCCACTGACGCAACTGAACCTAGATATTACTTTGGACGGCAGGATTGAAATTTTAGTCCCCATACTGTGGTATGGCTCCATTTAGTTCATTAAAAGTCATATTGAATTGGGACTGGTCCGTAATGTTTCTACCACTGAATCGGTAGAGAAACAGGGCCAGATGATATCGGAATACACTTCTTATATAAAGAAAATTTCTTCTAGGAACTGAACGATCCTCATTTCAGCATTTTTGAATGGTCAGCTTTGTATGAAAAACCTCTCATGGGCAAACTCCGATTCCACGAGAAGTCTAAGTATATGCTTCACCTGTATACAATGCTACACATACAGAGAAGGAATTTTCTAAGTTGGCCAATATCGAAACCGAACTCAGGAGTTGGCATCCATACTACAACTGTGTGTTTGATGGTAACTGTCGAACGAATTTGAATCTTTACAAACGAAATTGAATCAGTAAATTTCTACTTACTCAATTTTGGGTTTAGTAGTCTCAACTAATTTAAGGCATAGAAAAAAAAAAAATGGTTTAACTGTACATAATTATAATCAATAGAACGCCAAGTCGTTACAATACATTCATGGTTCCCAGTGTGGGCGGTATGTCCCTCACTCCATACTTATCAACGTCTTAACTAATCCAAACGTTAGTTTTTATTGTTATATCAAAGTATTTTACGATCCTTTTTTATTTGTGATAGCAAGGATTGGGCGAGATTGAGAAGCGAAAATTCCCCCTTTTATGGACTTTTAATTAAACCGCAGATGACCAAAATTTAAAACAGCGAATTGAAAGAGAAAATTCGCCTACTCTAAAATGGTATTCAGAGGTAGAATGGTTTTGGCCCAGATTTTATTCCGTATCTAAATTTGCTAAACCAAATCTATCAACTGTTAGATTTGTTTAAGGCTAAATCTGGTTCCCAAGAAATTATTTGCCTTAAACACTGGGTATTCAATGTTCCATAAAGATACGAGGAGAAGAAGCTATTCTCTAAATTTCGAGAGCTACACTAGTAGTCTCTTTACAGTAATAGATTTATTTTAGCGTTGCAATTAAGGTACTATCTACTTTTTTCAAGAGAAGCACTTATTTTAAACTTTAGAAAAAAAATATATGAAAATTCCGAAGCAAGTATTGCAAATGACATATATGTCAATAATTTTATTTATTTCATTCATTTAAATTAATCTTGAAAATTACTTTCTAAATGAGAAATATTTTCCAGGTGCTCAGACGAAATGTTTTCTCTGGATAGACCATCCTTATATTCATTTTAAGTATTTTTGAAAAAGAATAAGTTTAATTTTTTTACAGGGAAGACATATTTTTATGGATTAGGTCCAGACATTTTCCTGCTTCATTAAAAAGCTTCTCCTGGACAACAATATAATCAATCGCCTTCCGTATTGGACATAAAATGAGATAGGACTAGAACTTACTTGCCGTCGTTTGGGACTGGAAAGCATTTTTTTTTATCTCCAAGAATCAAACAAAAATTCACACGTTTTAACCATAGAGAAAACCCTAAGAAAAAGAAACAACTGACCAAAACCTGTATATTATTTTTATATGGTAAACAATGAGAAAACCTCTCAAGTTTTAATTTCGATAAAAAGAACATAAAAAAAATTACCAGAGAGACTGGAAATGGAATTATAGTCACCGGCAATAGAACTAGTAGACAATAAATGTTGTCGTGGCTCTCTTCTTTGCCAGAAAATATCAAGTCCAGTGTGAGTAGGGGCAGATGAACAGAGTCTGCTTTGCGAGGAACTAGCAGGATTAATTGGAATACCCTGATGTTGAGTCATTTTTGAGGGACCTGGCGAGGATATTCGTCCTGTCCGAGAAGGTCCAGGGGAGGGACTATGAGTGCTTGACCTGAGAAAAAAAAGAAGCAAATATTACCTGTCGCCACAGAAAACCTCAATTAGATATTCCAAAGCCAAAACCTTTCTATTACTGTGTATACAGTAATAGACCCTTTGTCTTTGGGACCTTAAAACCCTTTGTCTCCATAGGTATGAATTTGTTTAAAGGGTGGTATAGTTGAGTCACTCTCAGGTTTGCCCGGAACCCGTTTTTCCTATATATTTTTTTTTGTTTTGTTTTGTTTATTTATTATTTATGGGATGGCGGCGGGAAGTTTTGGAGTAAGTGAAGTATTGATTTTTGGTTATTGCGACCAGGAGCCGAGTGAGTGTAAGATTTTCATTTTTTCTTCTTTTTTTCTTTTTCTTTCTTTCTTCTTTTTCTCTTTTTTTTCTCTCTCTTCTTTCTCTTTAGTATGTTATTATAAGTGTTAATTTTAAGAGGGTAAATACTTCCGAACAAGCGTTAGCTTATGGAAGGTCATTTGTTTTTTTTTGTGTTGTTGTTTTTGGAATAAACCCTTATCTTATCTTACATCAACTTCCCACACCACACAAATTCATGCATACGGTACCTGTTATGACTATTCATTTTGCTTTTTTTATAGTCTAAATTTGCAATAAATCGCCAAATCCTTTATAACTCAATGTAGATTTCTCCATCTTTCTCCTCTATTTCTCTATTGTTGTGTTTTTTGGTTAATATCGGTTTTATCACGGTACTTTCAATCTGACAGGCATTTGAAGCCCATATTTATTTATTTGCAAGTTTCTTGGGATAGAACTAAATTACATTTAGTTTTGTGATTTGTAGTGTAACAAGAAACACAAGTTTCTTGATTTACATTTTTGCTTGTGATAGTATTCTAGGAGTAAATATTTACTTTGAACCATGAAATGAACATAGTTTTTAAGACAAACAGAAATACACCTAAATAAAATTGAACATCACTTCCCTTAAAATATTAAATTGAACTCTAGTTTTTATCATTTTCCCAATCCAGGTCACTCTTACTTCAACCAGCTGGTAGGGGGCATGTGTTCTCTCATAAGTCCCCCCTAAGAATTTTAAAAATACCTTTTTTTTGGTATTTTAATTGACACACTTAAAAAAGTTATAAATCCCCCCTTGATTTTGAAAACTAAATTTTGCACATCCACCCTCTAAATTTTCGTCAATAAAAAGCATCGTTACAGATACAATTAAAATCCTTCTTTATGAAATGTATGTCAAATACCAATTGTTTGTTTGCAAAAGTTCATTTTCGCTTGATCATTGGAAATGGGATTAACTACCAGCTTTTTACTAAATTCATTAGCTTAGAGTATTAGACTAAAAATAACTATTAAAATTAAGTTTTGTTTAAACATTTGTAATTGATAATTCATCATGGCCTTGTTTGCATGGATCATTTTCCTGTAAAACAAAAAAAAAAAAAAAAAAAAAAAAAAAATCAGCCAGAAGCAAAAAGTGGAATCGCAACTTAAAACGAACCAAAGTTTCACTTGTGGGCTCATGCAGCTTGTATCAACAAAACAAGCAGACAGACGATATTCCCTTTTATTAGTAAAATAGTACAAAACTATTACTTTATTTAAAAAGATACACAAACAAAATCGTCATTCAAGGAACAAAAATAGTAGAACAATAAACCATTTGAGGATATTTCTGCAAGGTTTGAATTTGCTTAACTGATAAAACTTCTTCTTAATCAGCACAGTTAAATGAACGGCTGTTTTCTGTTTTTAAAACTATTTGCTGGCTGCTATGTAGACAAATCCAAAGTGAAGCTGTTTTATTAGTGTTCGACTATAAACTAACTTAAAAAATTCGCATCAAAACATGAAATTCTCCCCCCCCCCCTTTAAAAATGAAATAGCAAAATTTCAGGGTTTATATTACGGTTGATTACGTCTTGATTTCCAGCAATACTAAAATGTACTTTTTTAAACTGTTTTTAAAAGTATTTGCTGACTACAATGCAGACAAATCCGAAGTGAAGCTGTTTTATTAGTGTTCGACTATAAACTAACTTAAAAAATTCGCATCAAAACATGAAATTCTCCCCTCCCCCTTTAAAAATGAAATAGACAAATTTCAGGGTTTATATTACGGTTGATTACGTCTTGATTTCCAGCAATACTTAAATGTACTTTTTTAAACTGTTTTTAAAAGTATTTGCTGACTACAATGCAGACAAATCCGAAGTGAAGCTGTTTTATTAGTGTTCGACTATAAACTAACTTAAAAAAATCGCATCAAAACATGAAATTCTCCCCCCCCCCTTTAAAAATGAAATAGCAAAATTTCAGGGTTTATATTATGGTTGATTACGTCTTGATTTCCAGCAATACTTAAATGTACTTCTAAAATTTATGTTGCTAACCGGTGATATGACGACTGATAACGCCAATGAATTGCCTTACAAATGAGTGTTATTTTTGTATGCAGCTCAATTAATTTTTATAATTTATTTTTCTGTATTGGTTTTTCATAGAATTATAACTGTAAACTAAAAGTTATCGATACCTTGGCTGTTAAAAACTATTTACCACCTCGTATATTAGTTTATTATTTCTCAACAGTCTGCTTACTGACATTTTGGCTCCTAAAACAACATTCTTGTTTTTTTGCATGGGTCAGTTTTTCCAGTATGGCACTAATCTTGCATAATCTTGTAAACATAGGGATATATCACCACCCAGTTTACGTACGTTAGTTTTATAGATATTAGTAACATAGACTGAGAAAAAAATTTATAGTTAGTGTCAATTTTGCTCTTTACTTCTATCAGAAAAGCAATTTTTTAATCATTTTTTTTTTTTTTGTTTAAAAATACACAATAAACCTGATACACAATAAACCTGACAAAACTTCCTTAACTTGGCTAATAATACAAAAAAGGTCAATGTAAGCTCTGTGAAATATATTATCAACTCAAGTTCTAGTTCTGACCTCGTTCACACTTACCCACGAATATTTACTACTCCTAGGGTCATCTTTATAATATAACCAGAATGTCCGGCAAAATACAAAATTAAACTAAAACCTACTATGATTACATGGATGTAGAAGAAAATGTTTATTTTTCGTGTTGGTTTTTCTTTTTTTTGCAATTTATACCCGATTGAGCTCATTTGTTAGCTATTTGTAACAAAACTAACTCTCTTGCATAGAATCATTTGATGATCCAGGAATTACGGTACAGCAAAGTTAGAGTTCAACTATCACGCATGATTGTTACGATTTCATAACTGAGGAACAAACGTATTATTCTCCAATCAAAACGATTAAAAAAAGACTTGGTTTGTTACCTAATTATATATACCAGCATTCAGTATTTAGGCTCCATTTTCTTTTCTTTGAAAACAAAGTGGCAGGCTAATGAAGGGTATCCTAAGCGAACACTATCATCTGAACTAGGATATCATAATAAATTATTCTAAGCTAACATGAATAGGATATCGAGCCTTAATTCCATGTTGCATACATCCAATCAGGTTTACATTTATATCAGCAATTCCCCCAAACAAAATTTTCCTTGAGAGGTACTTTAGCCTTCTCAGAAAATGTCACGATAACAGCAGTAGCCACAGGAGCTACAACCTTATAAAGGGCGAAACTCAACCCGTAGAAACCGAAATTTAAAGAAACTGTTAATGCAAACAAATTCATAATTGACACTAATTCAAAAACGGCAAATTTTATCCATATTCAATAGAACAGTGATCCACAATTAAAAAAAAAAAAATATTTTAAAGAATTCTGGAGAATACCCTGAAACTCAAATATGATTTAAATCGAAATAAAAAGTACGTAAGTGAGAAAGCCACCCCAGATGTCTACAAACCCTTTGAAATAAGAGGTATCTGAAAAAAAAAGAAGAAAAATCGCATGTTTACATGGATAGCACTGATGTGTCCACATTTTTTTTCTTTTTTTTTCTAGGGTCAATATAAATAATGGATGGTTGTTCAGAGATGAAAGAGGGCTAATAAGAAAACTAATGTTAAATACCACATAATTTTTGTAAATCAGCACTAATAGCATCCCTTTTGAGTTTAAAATTTAGGTTAACAAAAAAAAAAAGAATATTACAAAACGCCTTATGGATTAACATTACCTATTTTTTTTTTTTTTTTTATAACGATAACAAAGCGAAACATGTTAACTAAACAGCAATTTGTTCTATTCAATAATAGTAGCCATGAACTTTGAAGGACAAAAAAACTAAACCCAATTTCAGGATTCGAAACCATTTGAACCTACGTCAAAATAGTTCGTCCCTGCGGCTTTAAGAAGATATCAATTCTTAGTTCCATATGGCACTGTCTTATCTGGCGGCCCATATATGTATCTAATAAAGTTTATACCTATACCAGGCATTGTCCTTAATAATATCTTTCTTAAGAGGAACTGACTAGTTTTTTAATTCCCTTAATTTTCCATACGTTCCATCCGACAATCCGTTTTTATACGATGCCCTCGTGAAAAAAAAGCTTCAGTGCCGCCTATGCAAAAATACTATCTTCCTTTTTTTTCTAGAAGGGAGACTGCAAACCTTTGGTTAAGGGTTCTCCACTGTGGGGACTTCAATGGTGTATTTTATTTCAATTTGGCGTCACGTTTAAGGGCTTTCAGGCTCTTTTTCGGAATTCCAGAAATTTTTTCTTATAATTACCAATTATTGCTGAGTTTAATATGGATAAAATTTACCATCTCCAAATTAATGTCAACTGGGATACTTCTCACAAGGCTGTTTCTTCAAAAATACATGTTTTTTTCTAGCTTTAGTTAGTGAGGATCTTGGTTCGCACTTTACAGGCTGTAGCTACTGCTGCAACTATGATGTGTGTCAAAATCGGTGCAGACAACATAAGCAGGATGGTTGGAGCAAAAGTAAATTGGGGAACGTATAAGCAACCGAGTATTTTTTAGAGGAGTAAAATTCAGAACTACACCAGGAATTTGCTTTTGCTTGCTTTCTAACAAAGCAAGCTTGCCCACAAACATAATCCAGGGAAGTGGACTTGGTACTTAATGCAGGGGAAAGGTGGTGAAAATTGGAAAAAAAATATAAATCTTTAGAAGGGCGGAAAAATATCACTAAATTTAGCATTTGTTGCATATTTTTGATCTCCCAGGAGGGCAAACGGGAAAGAAAACTTCTTTTCCCTCCTCTGTAATCTCCCTTGCCACATGGTAAAAGAAATATGCTTATTGCCTGAGCAGGGAGGGTTGTCTTTAGGTTTCCTATGGATGTTTTTATTATTTTTCCAATCTTCATAGTTTACTAGTCTCTTATGCATACATATCTTGCCTTGCTTCACTGAAGGCTAGAATGGAACATACCCACAATTTTATTGGGGGGGGGGGGGATATATTTGAATAACTGTCAAAAATCCCTAGAGAAAATGAAAAGCCTTAAATAAATTTCTGAGGTTTCTGAGCTAACTTCCTCGCACAATAGAGTTTATAAAAGGAGAGACGCAAAGACTTGCGTCAATGCAAAAATTCTCAATTCCAAAGTACAAAACGTCTCAATTCCATTAATATTTCAGATAATTACTGAAAATAACCTAAATAGTATCTTATGCATTGATAATTTTCAAAGCTCTTTGAATATGTACTTTACAGTTAGGAACAAAACACATTAAAGGCATAAACAAAGAGTTAAGAAATTGACAAAGAGTAAGACCTCCCAGCACACTTCAGGCTCTGTCATTGCCAAGTCAAAAGATGCTACCTGACGAAGCAATTGCTTTTATAAAATCCCCGATTACAACCACAATTTATATAATTTTCTTATTTAAATATCAGTTTAACCTAAATTGTCATTCGTAACTAAGGTAGTAAAACACCATATCAATAAAAATAGGCAAAATGCATCTTTGGGTGTTAGGATGAAAACGCATCATCAGGGTAAAATCGTTATATGTTTTTTTCGTCGGGCAGGGATACAAATATCTAATCTTGTAATTTTTGCATAAAGAAAGTCTAAAACGTTAACCATTATACTCTTGCCATTTACACGTACTACATCACAAGCCAAAGATGACAAAGCACAAGTCAGGACTCAATGGATCACAAATTGACGTACGAAGCTAAGAGAGGAAAGGAAATAATATATGATAAATAAAACCAAAAAAGGGTGAGAAAACGAGGATTTTGTCAGCCAGTGGTAAAATATGAAGACGAAAAACCAGCAAATATTTCGACTAGGACCTCCGCCAAGTCTTCCTCAGTGCTAAAAAAAACAAAAAGAAAAAACCCTCAAATGTACAAAAATTCTACCCCAGGGGACGTTCAGCCCAAAATTTTTATTGTCGGCATAAACTCCATTAAAAATATATATCGTTACGTCCTATTGTAGCAGGTTCTAGTTTTCCATCTACAAGTGTAGGAAAGTTCTTGGCCACGATTTTCAAGCCTCTTTTAAGCACACAGAAATTTGATATGAAAAATTACATAGATCTTGTTGAGAAGTGAAAATTTGAAAGTACAACAGGAAAAACCATCTTATTTAGTTTCGATGCAGTTTCTATGTACACTTCATGCGATGTCCATAAATGTGAGCAGGCCTTACAAAGAAAATTAGAGGAAAATTCTGCTTGGTCAGATTACAAAACTTTGGAAATTGACACAATAATGACGCTAGTTCGTCTTTGCAACAAGTTCTCTTCGTATTTTAAGTTCCAAGACAAATTTTTCCTACAAATTATGGGCCTGTCCATGGGCACTGTATTATCTCTTTATTTAGCAAATGTCTACATGTATTACATAGAACAATCTGCTTTGGATAATTTCCACTGAAAACACTCCTTCTAGTTTCTGTTTGTTGATTACATTCTATATGTTTGGAAGCATGGACAGGACTCTCTTGGAGATTTTTTGGTACATTTAAATTCTTTTGATTCACCAGTTCACAATGGAACTAGAAGATTCGGGAAAGCTGCCTTTCTTGGATGTTTTGATTATAAAAAATACTCCTAGCCTTGAATTTTCAATATACAGAAAGCCGACCCATAATGATTATTATCTACATTGTTATTCACATCATCCCCCCTCTGTGAAAACACGAGTAATGGTCTCTACATTTTACCGAGTTTTAAGACTATATTGACGAAACCACGAAAATTTGGAATTGAAATATATCACAGATATTCTGACCTGTAACGACTACCCTAATAACCTCACTTAACATATCACAGATAGACCATAAAAAAAGATAAGACAACAAAATAGGTAGCCTGTCCCCCTTGATTCAGTCGTTCCAGCAATTGAGAAAAAAACTTTCACCACTCTTCCATACATTTCAAAACTTAGTGATAAACTTGGAAAAATTTAAAATAAACATAATCTCTCTGTTTCTTTCAAAAATGGACAAAAATTTGAACATTTTTTCAACTGAAGAAAAGATGGAACTGACCATGCGATCGATAATGGTGTTTACTAAGTGCCGTGTTCATGTGGGAAACGCTCAGTTCATCGGAGCGTCCAACATCTAGGTAAATACCTGCATGACCAGAGCATTTCACTAGATAAGTCCCGAAAATTGAAAAATAAAAATGAAAACTTTCACTCTTCATTGGCACAACATGTTTTCGAAAATCATAAACATCTTATTCTTTCTAAGGAGGCAAATTTAATATCTACTGAAAATTGTCTACCGAGATCTTTCAAAGAGGCAATTGAGATAAAAAAAAAATATATAAACAGGAATTTGGCTTTAAATAGGGACACCGGAGACATTTTATTAAGCCCAATTTATAACAATTTAATACTAAAAGACTCTTTTGATATTTGCACCCAATCAAATTTAAGAGAACCTATTAACAAATCTAATGAAAACCGAAATGGCAGAAGAGCAAAAAGTATTGCGAGGCAAAACATCCTTGCACAATCTCTTCGGTAAAATCCTTTTTTTCATTGGTTTCGGCTTTAGTCTTTCATTAAGTGTTTGTTCAGATCTTGTAGAGTGAACTCTAAAAGGTTAGATTCTTGAAGGTTTTTTTTTCTTTTGTTTTTTTTTTAGCACTGAGGACGACTTGGCGGAGATTATTGTAAAAATGTGTGCTGGTTTTTTGTCTTCATATTTTACCATTAGCTGACAAAATCCTCTTTTTCTCACCCTTTTTTGGTTTTATTTATAATTTATTATTTCCTTTCCTCTCTTAGCTTCATACGTCATGTATAGCCAGCGTGGTTTTAGAAAGTATTTGGATCACAAATTATCACCCAAAACTCCTACTCCAGTACTTTATCGCTATCTTGACGTAATTTAAGGTAATTTTTTTTCTGGGAAATCATTTTTATTTTTGCAGCCACCCCTGGGGTCCCAACATCCTTTAACAAACATTTTCTCGCTCAATTTTTAGCATGACGACCGATTTAAGGGCTTTTTTTCACCACAAATAATCCTCACTTCACTCAAACTGGCCTCAGTCCCTTGTCATAGATTTTTTTTAAGACTATGCTTACAGTAATGCCCCTCGTCCAAAATTGTTTTGCATAAGATTCACGTTCCTACCTTGAACAGTTTAGCTGACACACACCCACGCACACACTAGACTTGTTGACTACAGAACAGTGTTACATGAGAAATATTTACCGCTGAACAGTTTTTATAAAATCCATTTCTTTTTTAATTTGGCAGCTATGGACTGCAAATTACTCTTTACTAGATTGCAGCTATTGCTGCAACCATAAAAAAAGAAGAGATAACAAAGAAAGGAGTAAAACCTGTGGCTGACAAATCCATGAAGTGTATTGGCTCTCTGTCGATACCTAGAGCTTGAGCTCTGATTTCTTGATGTTGATGCTGGCGGCAGTCCGAGAGGGCTTAGTGGACTTGGTTCATGTCCTGGTGAACGCCTATAAGGCATGACACTGGTTGGAGGGTTCAAAAGTGAAAATTTTGGACTTGAACTTAAGAGCGTCTCTTGCGTTGAGTTGGTTTCCAGCGTTCTTTTACGATTTAATAATTCACGAGCACTAAAATTCATAGTAGAATTTAGAGGGGACTGCCCGTTTCTAGATGGTGAATTTATCGAATGTCTTTGTAAAGCCTGCTGGAGGCTTCCAATGCTCCCGTGTCTTGGCCGAGGATTATCAGGGAGTTGGTCGAAATCTTGATAATCACGTTGCAATTCAAAGCCTCGTTGGTCAATGGTAGCCAATTCAGGCATTTCGTTCTTCTCGAGAAGAAGTGGGACATCCTGAACTTTGTCTTGATTGCGCAACTCAGCCGCAATTAGTTCTTCAGCATTACGTAACGTATCAGCATTATAGGATTCAGAATCACCAGCATCTATTCGTTCTAAGTTTGGCAAATCCATAGGGACAAGGAATTCTTCCAGGTTGAAATCAGAGAGGGCAGCATTGTTTAACGAAGAAAGTGTTGGTTCTGGTAGGTAATTCTGATTATCTGTCATCTGAAACGAAAAGACATGGCTCGTACAAAAAATTCTTGTTCAAAGAAGAGAGAGAGAGAGAGAGAGAGAGAGAGAGAGAGAGAGAGAGAGAGAGAGAGAGAGAGAGAGAGAGAGAGAGATAGAGAGAAAGAGAGAGAGAGAGAGAGAGAGAGAGAGAGAGAGAGAGAGAGAGAGAGAGAGAGACAGAGAGACAAACACACACACACACACACAGACACAGAGACACAGAGAGAGAGAGAGAGAGAGAGAGAGAGAGAGAGAGAGAGAGAGAGAGAGAGAGAGAGAGAGTAGATATACATAGTGTCTTCCCAACACTGGAAATTTCGGCTTGATCCTCCCAAACCGTTCTCGATGGATTGCAGATATACTATTATTCCATATACGAGGGGGGCTGCCTCTCCCTCCCTTAACAACCGCTGTTTACTATAAAGTTTGCAAAGTTGTCTAGGGTGCATAGGACAGTAGTGTCTCCTGACCCGTTTCGTCACTTTAAAAGTCACTAGATCAGCGAAATTACGATCGGCTTGGTCCTCATCCCAGTCTTAATAGAATGTTAATGGCGTGAAGAAGCACGGCGGAACATGGCACGACATGGTGAAGCAGGACAGAACAGTGTGAGGTCGTGGCAGGAAAGATCTAATCAAGCTTCAGCGTGAAGAAGAAGGGTTAAGAGGGTAGCAGTTCTCCTATTGTGGTTAGACCATTTTCGTTCGTTATAAATTTTAACCCCGTTCTCTAATTTTAGAAGAAAAAATAGTTTTATTTATGTTCTTACTAAAAACAATAATGTTTTGTTTGTTCTTTAGGGTTTATTCAAAGCAAGGCATTTTTCGGTTTTTGCTGGAGGAAACAAGATGCTTTATCACGCCTTCTTTGAAATTTGTATTCTTGATAAAACTTCATTGAAATTTGTATTCTCTATAATAATCATGAATAATAGAAAAAAACTGGTTTAGTAATCACTTTAATACATGCCGAATTTGGATTCGATCCCAAAAATTGAAGTTGCGCATCAAGTTAGAAAGAACCATCTTTGTATAAAGGATAGAAATTGATAAGACTTTCCTTTTGCCGCATGCTTAAAATGTACTGTTAAGTCCCCGGTGTCTTAGCCAATTCTTTTTTTGTGACCTCTTAGGTTAGCCTGATGCCCGTGCCACATCATAGTCACGTCCATCGATAAAGAAAGTCAAATATCATGAATGACAATGCAATTTTCTTGATTTTACCGTCGCACTTGTATTTAAAAAGCAAAAAATAAAAATTGCAAGAAATTAGTTTAAAGAGTTTGCACCAACAGTAGTTTGTGTCCAACTGTCCTCTACTAATACTAAGTCTTCTTAACTTTTGTCAAATTCCTCTCCCAGACAGAAAAACCGCTGTTCTAAGTTTCCATCTTTTCTAGTTTTAAAAATTATGCCTTAAACCATGACTCTGATTGGTCAGTCAAGAAATTTATGTTTGAAAGTTGAACAATGTTCAACTCGACAAATTACGAACGGCGAATGTAATTGGTGCTGTAGTCGTGCGTAATTTTGATTTTATCGACAAGTGTGACTATAATGTGGCACGGGCATGAGACAAATGAGAAGTAGCAAAATAAACCATTAGTTCTAAACGTACAAAAATACGTTTTCACGGTTTGTACACCCTGCTCTATCTTCTCCTCAAAAGTGACAGATGAACACAGTAAACAGGTACTTAGCGCTTTAACATAGCTCTTAAATGCAAAGAGTGACATTACATATTAAAACCAATATAAATTACTCAGAATAAGAGGGGCTAGGGTGTCAAAACCCATAAAATCCCGCTGTTAATGCCAGGATTACTATCCCTTTACTGAAAATCGATATGCTGCTCCAAATAAATTTAATTAAGCACATTTAGTTTATAAACTCTAGAATTAGATTGCACCATTAAAATATGCATTGTTATCAATTGGGCACAAGGGACACTTCTCTTTTCGGGGCGTTATCAGTTTGTTTTAGGTGGTAACATCTAGCTATACTTCTATTTGATTTTTTTTTTCTTTCGACTTCAGATAGACTTTTTACTTATTTAGATCTCATTTGAAGCACGATATTGACAGACCACAAAAGAATGCATTAGCCTATCTACCAGGTCGTTAGTATTGACAGTTTGATTTTTGCTATATTTTTTAACATGCTCGAGGCCTACCCTCTATAAAATCCTAAAATTTACCAAAATTAAATATATACTTTTTATTCCTATTCTGCCCATTCTTGTTTTCATAATTTAATGAAAACCAGACGTCCGGTTTGAAACC
The DNA here is from genome assembly GCF_049724085.1 of Artemia sp. Qi Xiang Cuo. NCBI lineage: Eukaryota > Metazoa > Arthropoda > Branchiopoda > Anostraca > Artemiidae > Artemia > Artemia sp. Qi Xiang Cuo. Next base: position 50,338,740 of record NC_142797.1, on the reverse strand, counting down.
AGGTTGTCAAAAATTATCCATGTGTTGACCATTCTCTAATGTCCTTCATATATCCATACTGTTTATATATATATATATATATATATATATATATATATATATATATATATATATATATATATATATATATTTGGTGGGGATTTGCTTACCTCCCCTGTATGAAGAAGTCTTGCATGCGTCCTTGACTGCAGCCATATATCCAGTAAGCTAACTATTGGATTTAAAATATGCTTACACTTCACACAAAGACTTTTTTTTTTACTTTTATTAACACAATAAACAAAAATATAAACGATTACAGATATAAATAACTACGCTAGGGAAAAATTCAAATTTTGATAACGCGTAGCAATTAACTACATACAAATTCCTAAAGGCAAAAAAAAGCCTACATAAATATTCCTAGAAACATCCTAGACAAATTAAAACGGTAATAATAATAACGATAAAAAAAACTCAGCGAGAAAGTATGGTTAGCAATTGAACAGAAGAGGTCCATGCTTGAAATAGCAAGTTCTTTATTTGAGAGAGCCCTTATTTGTATACACATTTTAATTTATCGAATCAAAGGAACAAGCAGATGGGTAACTTTGAAAGGCCAACAAAAATTAAAACAAATAATTGAGTTATACTTAACTTCCGCCCCCAAGGCTAGAGTGTTATTTGCACTTCCCTCAAAACGATGTATATTTTGAACATTATTATATTTTGTTATCTCACCATTACAAAGACCAAAATACTAATTAGGCTTCCCAGGAAAAAAAGAGACTCTATAGAATAAATACATCTGTGACAACAAGTTTAGTTTTTTACTTTAAAAGGACACTTAATTTGCTCTAATATTTTTTTCTTTTTTGTTGCAATTCATCTAAAATTATAAATAGCTAGATATTATTCCAAAAATGTAAATTGGCAATTTTTACAGTAATCTGTTTAGTTTTCAGTAGAGCGCAAATACGACTCTAGCCTCAGCATGGGTTTCAGGGTCGGCAGCCCCAGTTTTTATTTGTATTAATTTCTGTTCGTTTTATGTTTGAATTGTTAAATGACTTGATTTCTGGGTTGCGTTAAGCTTTAATATAGTTGTTTTACTTTTCTTTGCAAAACTTATTTTCCTTCAGGAAACACTTTTAATCTAAAACTAAAAGATTTGGTATATAATATTATGGTTTGTTCAGGGATAAGAAGAGAAAAAACTTTACGGCACGTAGTAAGAAAACGGAAATAGCTTATTATATCTCCTTACCTGTACACTGTCATCTTCTTCAATGGGGAAAATCTTCATGTTTTGATCCAAATCCTCGATTTTTACGGGCCTGTTGATATTTGACCACATTAAGTTTGGATCCTGGGTTATGTATGATGGAAGGTTGGCGTAGTTGCTAGAATCTTCGTAGTCCATTGTTCGTCTATTGTTAATAGGTATTCCGTTGATAGTTGCATCAAACCTGGAAATAAGAATATATAAGACTGATCTCAGTCCGGCAAAAACACGTCTCAGAGTTAAGACCAGGGTTGCCACGCCTAGTTATTTAACACTATTTATAGTGATTTTTTATGTTGCCTAGAAAAAAATCACTGAATCAGCACATAAATCACTATATTAGTGAAGAAAATCACCAAGTCAACTAAAAAAAACACTAAAATCTAGTATTTTTCGGTCGCAACCCTGGTTAGGACAAGATGAAACAGCAAAACAAATTATACAAAACAGAATGTAAAGACAAAACAAAATCCAAAGCTGGCAATGTGTGAACCTAATGCGCTCGAATCGTCATTTTACCATGCTAATCAGCACGGTGCTTAAAATTAGTACCAATTCGGTTACATTCCACGAAAGAGATGCAGGCTTCTGTTTCAGAAGTAGGTTTTTTAAGCTATCAGCCGTCCTAATCACAACCCCGTTTCCAGTTATAGTCAACATCTGGGTAGTATCCAGGAGGAGGGGGGCCCTCCTGGGGACAGACATAAATCGAGTGTGGTATTACTCTTAATCGGAGTTACCCTTAATGATGGTGATTTTGTTCGTTTTCACTTAGACTTTTATTATTGATTTTGATTTATGCTCATTTTAGGCTTCATTCAGAGTAATTTCTGGTAGCTCTATGCTTGACCGCCCTTCACTTTCTTCGATTTTTTATTTATTTAAGCGATAAAAAGGGCAGATTTTTAGGCAAAATCAAAGTCTTCTTCCTACAGCAGTTGGATTAATATCGTAGAATAGTCAGTAAGAAAACTGTCATTTCGCCGGGGAACTCTAAGCGACATATATTCTGGGCTTAAAGAAACGAAGTTCAAAGGACATGCCGCCTCCTCCCTGATCTTCACCCTAAAGTTTAACAGCAATAAGAGAGGAGCTGTCATCCTCTCAGCATACAGATTGCATGCTTAGTCCAAATATATCTCAACAAATGAATAGAGATCAGGTGTTGAATTCCGCTCAAGATTTATCCGAAGCTACTCCTATTGGAAGCTTGAAAATCGTAACCTAAAAATGCTTCTTTTGAGGCTTTGAACCCCCCCCCCCCCTAAAAAACGGATGCACATATATGTGCCCAAACAGCTGGGGAACAACAGTGTAATACTCAATAAACGTGTGTTTTACTAGATTAACGGTCGGTAAAAGCGGTTAATTTTTTTATAGAAACCATTCATGTTTGGAGACGAATGCACCGCCACGCGCGCCAGTATGCCCTCTGAAACTGGAAGGTCATTAAAGTAGCTTTCCGATAGCTATAAGCAATAATAAAAAAAAAACATACAATAAATAATTTGTGCTCAATAGGTAAGTTGAAAACCCCTTCCACGAGGAATTTGAACCTTTATTAAAACTGGAAATATAACTTTTTTTTACTCTTGCCTCAATCAGATCATGTTGCTGGTGTCAAGCTCAAGGCAAGGCGCCAAAGAGGACAAACATCCTTTTAAAAAGATCGAACGAAACTGGTTGTGAAGGTAATTGCTCGTGAAAATTCAAAATCGTCGCGTTTCATACAAGTCAAACTGTATCATTAACATAGCAAGCAGTAATCTATAATAAGGAAATTTACAGGAAACCTTTGTTAACTTCCTTCAGTAAACTGATCTTTTTTTTCTCCTATTTAGCTTTGCGTTGCATAGGTAATTGGCTAATATCAGGAATTTATTCAATAAAACGCGTGAAAAATCTAAATGGAGCCCGGTAATCAAAAAGTTTCGTGAAATATTTTCTCTGTCTCTTTCTCTAGGGGGTGGATTTAGGCCTAAGACGTAACCGTTTGAACACTGAACATCCAAAAAATGTTCTAAGAAAAGCAAGAATGCCCTCTGTTATCATCAAGGTTAATGAATAAATCATCCTTGACCTTATAAACCGGGGACAGGGGAGGGGGCAGCGTCTTAAAGTACATTAGCTTTCCTTTCTCCTAGACTTTCAAGATATGAATGATTCCCCTGCCTGAAATTTTAATTGATGTATCTACATGATTTGAAACTTTAGAACAGATCAACGTAAAACAAAATCACATTTTTGGGCTAAGAATCGACAAAACTGCATTTTTCTTATAAAATTTATTGTTCTCGCGGATTGAAAGATTCAAGCCAATAGGAGGAAAACCATGTTTGGTCCATTTTAGGGTTTCACGAACCGAAACCAAAAAAATTTCATTCTTTGGTTTATATGGTCCAGTATACATGCCCGATAAGTTGCTAGCCGGTTGCAGACAAGAAAGAACTTAGGCCCATTTTGGGCGTTATAAATCTTAGGAATTTTTTCTCAAATAGCTTTGCCTTCATAGTCCTTAGGCAATGTTTTTAATGTATTTGATGTTCCCTTTTCTTTATCTAAATTAAAAAGCCTGTCATTGTAAGCCAACCTGAAAAATAAAAAAAAAATATTGGCCCGGTTTCAAATGTCACATATATATAACTAATCTTCAAAATATTCCTGTTTTCATTCAGGTCTATCTAGGCCATTGTAAATGCCTTGTAAGTTCCAAGCCAACAAGGAAAAAAAATCTGGGCCCATTTTTCGGCGTCACAAACCAGTGTAGCCAACATTAGATTTATATTTGTTTTTTGCATAAGGGTCCATCTGACCAAGAAACTTATGAACGTCATTTAAAGCTGATTGGAGAGACAAAATATATGGCCCCGTTTTTGTGCGTCTCAAGTCTTTTTGTCAGGAATGATGAAAATACATGAAAATACACAAAAGTATTACAAGTCTAAGATTGTCGGGAAAATGTTTAGATCCCATTCTCGGGAGAAGTTTTTTCTGAAAGAAAAAATTGTTGATCCTTTTTCGGACAAACTAATTGAACACAAAAATGTTTTTACGGCCTTATCCCTTTCCCAAGACATAATATTTCCAGTCCCCTTGCCCTCCCAAAAACCTTCCTGAATTGTTTAACCCCATTCTTTAGTCGTTCTCGAGATATTGAAGACACACTATTTCAATAGTTTGGCTGAATATACTGTTTTTCGATTTACCTCACTGCTTCACCGTGAATAGATTCGAAATTCCTAAGCTAATAGTTCGAAAACTTCAAGGCGGATCGGAGATTTGCATTTTATAACTCCAACACTTCTAATCTTTAAACACAAAACATAAACATCTCTTGCGTCTTCTATCAAAAAATTACTGAAAGTTTCAGTTCAACCGCAGATAAGCAGTTTAGATAAACTGAAGAGAGTGAAGACCTAAGTTTTTTTTATACCTTTGACCATCCCCCAAATCGAAAATCGAGATGCATTTGGCTCTCCAACACTCCTTGAAAATTTCAACGAAATTCCACAAGTTGTTCCTGATAATGCAGATACGCTATTTTGATAACCCGAATAAACACAATTTCTTCTATTCTAAATCACTACTTTGCCGGAAATAGATTTAGTGAAACAGCGGCTGCTAGTGACAAAAACGTTGAACAGATTGGAGACCGAATCCTTAAAGAGACCCTAGACGATCAATCATTTTGATCAAAAGCTTCCGTCAATAGATTGACTCAAGCATGATTGACCGTCCAGGAACCTGTATGAGGCTTGAGTCAAGCGTTGACATTGATTGATAGAAAGTTTGAATGACTAAATCATTTTGATCAAAAGCAGCGTGTTACATTAGCTTTGGTCGAGATTGATGGGTTTATTGAAGGGTCGATTGAAGGTTGATTGAAGCACAAGTCAATCAATTGACGAAAATTTTTATTCAAAATTATTGAATGTCAAGGGCCTCCTTTAGACCCTCTGCCTCTGTCCCCTTTTCTAAGCATAAATTTGAGGTCCATTTAGCTCCCAAACACTCCCTGGAAGTCAAAACTTGATTCCCCAAGCCATTCCAGAGACGTTGCAGATGCAGTAATTTGAAAACCTTGCACCAAAAAATGTCTTTGGAATTACCTCACTACTTGGAGACATCAATTTTAGCCACTTCATTTGAGGTCCACCTAAATCTCCAACACCTCCTGAAAGCTTTAACTTTTTCTCCCAAGATAGTCTTGAGATTTTGGAGATACCCTATTTTGTTGAACTGGATAAATATAGTCTTTCGATTTACATTGTTACTTTGCTGTAGACTCTATTCCCACAAAGGCTTAATGTGCCAAAACTTTCAATCAGATTTGAGGAAAATGTGATTAGTTTTTCTTTGTCCACTCCCTGAGCTAAAATCCAAGGTCTTAACCCCCCCCCCCCCCACACAAAAAAACACTAACTTACAACTTGATCTCATAAGCCGTTCCCAAGAGAGTGTAAAAGAATAAAACAAATAAATAGATTCATAAACAAAAAAGTTATTTAATTATCTTTTTGATTAGTTCGATTGGGATGTGTGAAATAATTGAGCTAAATATTTAAAAATAGAAATGAAAAACCTGGTGCAATTGTTAAGCGTATCTTCTCTGTAAATTGGTGTAAAGACAAGGTTTTTCATTTGGAGCATTTTGGAATTTTAAGCATTTGGGTGGGTTTTTTTTTTTGTTTTTTTTTTAGAAAGAGAATTTGTGGTAGAGAGGGATTTTGGAGTGATTGAAATGTAGTTTTTGTTGAATTTGTTGAAAGTTTAGTTCTACCGGGGAAGGGTACCCTATGACGGAAGGACACCCTGAAAATACGGCTGAACAGTTTTCTTAATATTTGGTAATTAATAGTAGAATACTCCAAAATTATTTCTGTTTAGTTATTAAGTGAGAAGAGGCGATATTATTACAAGAAATGCGCAGATATACTATTTTGATGGTCATGCCAAATATAGTGTCTTTTAATTTACGTTGCTACTTAACTGTGAATATAGAGGTCCCATGAGGTCTTAAAGTGCAAAAGCACAAAAGTAACCTATGGTGCGAAAACGTTTAGGCTGATCGGAGACCTAAAATATTTAACTCCTCCCCCAACAGAACGTTTTGGTGAATCAAACACAATTTGTTTAGTCCCTTTCCTCAGCCCAGCTTATGCTTTGAAGTCTCTTTCCTCTCTCGAAGGGTACCTGGAAATTTCAACTCATCCCTTCATCTCACAGTCAACTTTCAATTTGGATACAGGTTGTGTCTGATGATCTACCTCTCCAAATCAAAACTTGAACAAGGGCTAATTTATATAATTTACAGTAATTTCTCCAGGGGCTCTGAAAGGTATAGTGACCCTGGAAACATAGCAATTAGATCTTTAACGCTTTCTGAATAAAATGACTATCACAAAATTTGGACCCGATATCATTCGACTTATTTAGGGGAGGGGGGTAGCAAAAAAGGGCACGAGAGACTAGTTTCCCTACAATCACTTTCGGAACCTATAGCTTCTCTTTTTTTTGGGGGGGGGGGAGGGATCTTCCCATAAATTTTTGTATATTAGGCTTCTCTTGGCCCACGGACTTGCGACTGCAAGTTTCAAACTGAACAGGGACAAAAGACTTCTTTGCCTAGTTCCAGCCCCTACCAAACCTCCCACAACAATATGTTTGATCCAGTAAGAAAACATACTTTAACAATTGGGCAATTTGCAATATTTACAGCCCTAGCCCAAAGGGCTGTGGGGTTATGTCATACCCAAAGGCTTGTTTATTTTTCCTTCCGACTACTTTGAACAAAGTGGGTTCCTCAAAATTTTGTTCTCACGTTTTTGGGATTACCGGGTTGGTCAGGTAGCGAACAAGGCACGGGAGGGGGGGGGGGTCGTTGCCGACCAATCACTTTCGCTAGTTAAAAAAAGGGGGTTAGAAAATTTAATTTACGAGTAAAGGAGCCCCCTCCAGAGTTTCTACTACCATCCCGTTCATGCAAAGTGGCAGGGGAAAAAACAACAACAACAAAATATATAATAAATTGAAGGCTTATGGCCCTTTACTTAAGGCAGTGTTATTACCCTGCCGTTGATTACAAAAATACCTTTGCGATTTTGCAGGACCGAATTACAACTTTTGATATTAAGTTCGTTTTTTAGATAATATCGTAAACTGAATCAATATTTAGACTACCAAAATCTTTGTTAATTGCCAATCCATGATTTTTTTTTCCCTTCTTTTTTACTGCTTCAATAGCCCATTCCGTAAAACCTTTAGCTCGTAAAAATAGCTATCATTTCCTCAAACTAAACAAAATGGCCAGGTTGAACAAGAACTATGCTCTAGCAGAGCAAAAAAAAAAAAAAAAAAAAGGTTTCAAGACTTTCTAAATTTGAGAGCTTTGTCTATGGAATTGAGGTGCTCAATAAATCGTTTCAAAAATTGCTGGTGAGCACGGCCAATGTAGAACGTATCACAAGAGCAACGAATACATTCTGGCTCCGAGATTACCGCATTTTTTTTCTCTCTCAGAATTAAGACAGCTGTCCATAGGTCTCATTGATTTAAAATAAGTTTCAATTTCAGTTTGACTCTTTCTCACAACTCTATTTTTTGAAACAACAAAAAACTTCAGCGTAAAGAGCGAGGCGTTGAGGAGGGGACAGCCCCTTTCATATACGGAATAATTTCTGTTCGTTTTAAGTTTAATGTCGTTCCTTACTTTCAGTTGAAAAAACTTGTTTTTTAAGTTTAATTTCTGAATGTTTTTAAATTAATCCAGGTTTTGATTTTGGCTCACCGTGCATGAATAATTAAAACGAAATTTGCATATTAATCTCACTTTTTTTTGCTAAATGGCTTTCTCGAAAGTTGTTTAATTTTATTTACGAACGTTTCTATTAGTAATAAATATACGTAACTTACAAATTAACTTACGTTACGAACTTCTATATCCGTATAATTTTGTTAAGTATATGAGGGGGTTCCCCCTCGTCTATACCACGCTCTTTACGCTAAAGTTCGAATTTTTCCGATTCTTTAAGAATGACCCCTTAATCACAAAGGTCGTTAATTAGAATAAATAGCTCTTATGAAAGTACTAAAAAAAACTTTAGCGTAAAGAGCGAGGTATCGACTAGAAGGCGCTCCCAATCATATACGTAATCGTTTCTGTTCGTTTTAAGTTTTGATGTTGAAAAGTTTTCAGTTAAAAACTTGTTTTTTATGTTTAATTTCAGATCGTTTTTTTCAATAATGCTGGGAAATCCGGCGCCCCCTTCATAGCAATGTCCCTTCCCCATGAAAACTTTCTCCATGGAAAAATCCTCCCACGTAACCCCAAACCCCCCGATCCCTACCAGAAACAAGTCCCCCTGAAAACGTCCGTATACTTTCTAATAGCCAACACTATATGAAAACATTGGGCAAAGTTCATAACTTGCAGCCCTTCCGCCGGGGACTGTGGGGGATTGTCATCCTCAAAGACATAGTTATTATATTTTCCAACCATGCTGAACAAAATGGCTATCTCAAAATTTTGATGGGGTGACTTTGGGAAAAAAATGAGCGTGTAAGAGGGCCTAGATGCCCTCTATTTTTTGGTCACTTAAAAAGGGCAACAGAACTTTTAATTTCCGTTGGAATGACCCCTCCTGCAATATTCTAGGACCATTGGGTCGATACGATCACCCCTGGGAAAAAAAAACAACAAACAAATAAAAACGCATCCGTGATCTTTCTTCTGGCAAAAAAATGCAAAATTCCGCATTTTGCCGATAGGAGCTTTTAACCTCTACAGTAGGGTTCTCTGATACGCTGAATCTGACTGTCGATTTTCATTGAGGTCCTATGACTTTTAGGGGGTTTTTCCCCCTTTCTTCAAAAATAAGGCACATATTCTCAGGCGCTTAACTTTTAATGGGTAAGACTAAACTTGATGAAACTTATATATTTGAGATCAGCATAACAATCTGATTCTTTTGATGTATCTATTGGTATCAAAATTCCTTTTTTTAGAGTTTCGGTTACTATTGAGCCGGGTCGCTCCTTACTTACAGTTCGTTACCACGAACTGTTTGATAGTTGAGCGGCATCGTATGTTGCAATAACAATTCAGTTTTATATATTTAGGCTACATGAAATAACAGAAAGAGACAAAGCAAGCATGATAAAAATAACAATAAGAGCCTCCATTCTCAGATTATAGAATTTCCAGTGACCACATCTCTTTCCTTATTTACCAGACTTTTGGCGAAAAATACAGATCACATCCCCTTTGATACATCCATCGGGGGGGGGGGGGGGGTGCGGATATTCGGAGAGAATCTACAAGAGGAATATAATGGTACTACTTTTTTGATTATGAAGTTTTAACCAAAAGGGTCCAAGTAAACACGAACCATTTGTATCATCGTAAAGCCACCGCTACCGTAAAAAGTATGCATCAAAGTGACAAAGAACTCTTTAACAACTAGTTCATTGCTTGAGCACTACTTGCCTTTCTCAAGGGTCGGATAGCAGAAAAAAAATGTCAAATAAATCCCAATTGACAAAATATTTCTATTCGTATAAGTACAAGAAACTGAACTGGACATCAACAACCGCGTTATTATGTTTATAAAATCTTTGACATTCGTCCAATTTGGTACCAAATCCTGCTGACTAAAGCATGTGACCTTTGAATTGAAATGTTTGCCAGAAAAAGATATTTGCCTTCCAAATGGCTCCAATGTGTCGATAATTTCTCTAAATTTCACTAACAATACCAGAACCAGGATCAAAGCCGGATATTTTATTGATATCATACAGGGCTATGTGACTTTATTACTCTACTTTAGTGAAAGGATCTAAAAAATATGTATCTAGGACTTGGGACAGTAGAAAGAAACAGTTTGACCAGAATAACTAAGAAAACAGCTGTCGTAAATTTCTTTTTAATTTAACCCTCAATGTTGTTGTGTTTAATAATAAAGAAAAAGAGAATAGGCAAAACAAACTTACGGCATATTTTCGTCAATGAATGACTCTTGTTTCACCAGTACATCTGGATTTAAACTTTGTAAATTTTCGTCATTAGAAAGTAGTTCCGTTAAATCAAATATTGGGTCAAACCCAGCCATTCCAAAACTAGGAAGCGTCATAATTACAAACAGAACTTTTAAATCACTTTCACAACGTTCATAGAATAACTGACTTTTCTTCTATGCACAATAGCTTCTCGTTATATCACAGAATTTGTTCTTCGACAATCACGGTTTTGGACTTAAACTATTTCACTGGTTCTGAATCACAGATCTTGTTATCGTTTTACCTACCAAAAAAAAGATAAATGAGCGCATACGTGTAATAAATAGAAAAAAAAAAACAATTGTAATAAATAAGAATATTAGTCACACCAGTCAAGGTGAACAGAGAGGGTATAGTTGTGATACCTCATAATGCATTTACAAATAGTGTGGTTTTGATACACAGGTACCGAATACATTGTTACACAAGGGCGGATCAAGGATTTTTTTTCGGGGGGGGGGGGGTTACTAATTTTTTACTTTTTCGGGGGGGGGGGGTAATAATTTTTTACTCAGTTTTCGACTAATTATACTGATTTTTACCTAGGTTTTACTAATATTCGACTTATTTTCGACTCGGTCAGAAATTTCGGGGGGGGGGGGTTCAAACCGGGTAACCCCCCCCCCCTGGATACGGCCTTGTTGTTACACCTAGGTTTGTGTAGTAGGTTCAAGGCAACGTAAGATTGCAGCCTTTCATTATTTTCTCTTTTTTTCAGGTTATGAATACGAAACTAAACAAGAACAGGTAACCATAAACAAACCAATTTGAAAGTTGAACTCTACATCTGCACAACTTGTATGACACTTGTTCGCCAAAGCTATAAATATGGAGTCTAGCAACTCTCTGGGAGAGGGGGGAGGGATTCTGGTTTGCTTCATCAACTCCCATTGGCGCGACACTCATCACGTTGTCTAAATTACAACCTAATAAGATTGAATTGAAATCTCAATCTAAGGGGCACAAGGCCCCTGCAGATCAAATTGTTTTTTTACACCATAAAATGTTAGTGGCACATAAAACGTTAGCTCTTTTCTGTGGCACGATGTTTTTTTTAACTTAAAAAGGTACTGTAAATTTAACTAATCTAATTTAGGCAAATATCAGCAGTCAGTTTATTTGCGTAAACTTCATAACCATTTACGTTCCACAGGCTTAGAAACGATGGATTTTATTCATTTTAAGTTTCAATTTCACTCCTTACTCTCAAGGATAAGTTTTTTCTTCTTTTTTTTTTGCTGATCATGGTTGCAGCGGTAGCTGCAAACTAGTAAAGAGCGAACAACAGCCCATCCCATAGTAGCCAAAAGTTAAAAAACGCGTTTAGAAAAAAAACTGCCGTCTGACACTGATTCAGGAATAGTAATTTTATTTCCGCTCGTATTAAAAATAAAAGTTTATTGCGAAAAGAAATTTACGGTAATTTCGAAAAAAATCCTATATCCTCTTGAAAATGGCGTCAGATCAAAATGAAGAGTGCACCATTAGAATCAGCATAGTTGAAAACATTGTTCAGGGAAATAACAGTCTCTAATCTTGAACAACAAGGAAAATCACTATTTTGCATGGGTAGCTCTGATCTGTCTCCCTTTTTTTTCCAGAGCTAGAGGTTTACCAGAACATCATAGAGAGATGCTTAATAGCTCATTAAAAAGCTATTTCTTACAACTACGTGCTTTTCATAAGTTCCACTATATGCAAGTGCCATACGGCACATTCTTTGCTATTTCTCAAGGGGTGGGGTTAGCGGGCTACAAAAGACAGATGTTTAATAGCTCACATAAAAGCTGTTTCTCATATCTACATTTTCTTTATAAACTCCACCACTTGGAAGTGCTAAATGGCACTATTGATGCCTTGTCTCAGGTGGAAAAGCTAGGGGCTAGTGGGCTGCCAGAACTTCTTAGAGAGATGTTTAATGGCTGATTTGAAAGCTATTGCTTGTATCTACGTGCTTTTAATTAGTTTTGCCATCCGTAAGTGCCAAATAGCACAAAAACGGCACCTTTTGTCACAGTCCTTAAGTTGAAATGCTTCGAAGTATAAAACGGTACCATTGTAACAATTATGGTCCAAAACCCTTATCTGGAGATTTCCATGGACTCCTCCCGTATGCTCTGCAAGTGCCACATGGCAATAAAATTGGCCCTTTTCGTGCCATTTCTCAAGGGTTAGGGCTGTCGGGCTAGCAGAACATCGTAGACCAATATTTAATAGCTAATATCACTCATGTCTACGTTCTTCCTATAAATCCACCATCAGCAAGTGCCAAATGACACTTTTGGTGGCATGTCTAAAGTGCAAAGGCTGGAGCCCGTGGGCTACGAGAACTTTTTAGAGAGCCTCATTGTTTAATGGCTCATTTTAAATCTATTACTTATATCTACGTGCTTTAATCAGTTCTACCATCCGTAAGTTAGATATAGCACTAAAAACAACACTTTTGGTGCCACTTCTGAAGTGGAAAAACTTGGAAGCATAAACTGGTATTATCGTAATAATTATGTTCCAAAACTCTTCCCTGGAGGTTTACAAGAAGCCTTCCCGTTTACCTACCCCACCCATCCCCATTAATCATGGTTGCAGCGGTAGCTGCAACCAGCTTTTTCCCCTTCCCTCCCCCGAAGTCATACAATCACAATTTTGAGATAGCCATTTTGTTCAATATGGTTCAAAAGTCAAATATCTTTCGTTTTGGTGATGATATGACCCTCCTTAGTCCCTGGGAAAAGGGCTGCACACTGTGTCAGTATTGGACATATTGATATCACGCGTATCGGTATTGGCGTATTGGTATCGCAGGTATCTAGACATTTTAATAACTTGTATAAAAGATATCGCTCATATCTACGTCCTTCCCATAAATTCAACTATCACCAAGTTCCAAATGGCACTAAAAACGGCATTTTTGGTGTCATGTCTCAAGTGGAAAAGCCGGGGCTAGTGGACTAGTAGTATTTTTTAGAGTAATGTTTCATGACTCATTTAAAAGTTATAACGTATATATACACATCGTTTATTCATTCTACCATCTGGAAGTATGATATAGTTCTAAAGTCGATACCTTCGATATCCCTTCTTAGGTTGGAACGGTTAAGTTGGTATAAGACGATACGCCCATATTCATAATTATTGTCCTAACACCTCAAATGGAGTTTTGCAAGAGCATCTCTGACATGTTCCTCCTCCATGTCCTCTTATTAGGCTACGCTATTAAGGTAACAACATTAGTATATCAAATCGGATTATTAGAAGCGTGGACCTGAGGGTATAGCGTTCGACTTTGAAATAGTATCTTGCGTTCGATTCCTGCTTGGGTGTTGTCTTTTCAATTATGGTTTTCTCCCTTCTGTACGATTTTTGTAAATGTTCATCACTGTCTTCGTAAATGTGATGCATTCATGTTTTTTAAGCTTGTCCCAGGAAGGTATTTGGTCAAGCATTCTGATCCAAAAGGGAATATAGGACATCCAGTTCATGGTTTGCAACGACATTCTGAGTAGATCTCTAAATCCATACCCCATCGAATGGTGTACTTTTTTCAAAATCCTGTGGGGGGGGGGTCAAAGGTGTAGCCAATTTTCCTAAATCAAGTGAAAATGACAGAGAAAAGTGAAAAAATAGCCGTATATCAATAAAAAGGTAAAGATTTACTAAAAGAAAACTGACCTGTTTCAGTGGATGCTTGAATTATGCAGGCTTATCTTAGTTTTGACAACATTTTTGGAGAAACTAAATTTCAGCTGGGAGGGGGGGGGGATGGACCAAACTGGAGTCTGGAAAAAAAACTGAGGTCTGGGAGGGGAAGTTGTCCCCTCTGCCCCATAGCAAATCACGCCCCTGACCGCAACCCCCTTCCACTTAGGGGTTGGAGAAGTGCAGGCATGTGGTTCTGGAACCACTCGAAGTTGTTTATTTAAAAAAAGGATCACTTATTGTTATTCTTTCTTAATCCAATTATTTACTTGACGATTCCACCGTAATATTCTCTCCATACGAAAAATTGTGCATCCAAAGAGGATGAAAGACAAATAAAAACAGTTCTCTAGGAGAATGTAGGAAGTTAATACTAACAGTGAAGGAATCTAATACTAATAAGATTCCTTCACTTCGAACTTATCTACAAAATAATCATGAAATGTCCTTTTCAGATCCAAAGTGACAGTAAATCATTGAACTGAGCTCATTGTGCAGAAATGATGCCAAATTAAACAAAAAAATAAATAAAACAACAATCTAAAAATGCTTTACTTTTATACTGTTAAAAGTGTCCTTAAAAGGCTTACTATTACCGTACCAAAACTCCTATATTGTTTTGCGTTTTCAGTAAAGCACTAGTTTTCTGTAATCCTACAAACATGGGAAATATCACCAGTTGATTTATTTGCATTAGTTTTATTGATATATGTTAGATAGGCTGTGAAGAAGTAATTTTTGTTCGTTTTAAGTTTCAACTTCGCTCTTTACTTCCCCTGGAAAAACTTCGTTTTTAAAAAAATTAATTTATGCAAAGGATCAAACCAAGTCTCGATAGAATAGTTTCCAGGAAGCTCACGTTTTAAGTCAAAACCTAATCACGTGGGCAACCGATAACGTGACTAACTTACAGCATTTTACTGAGGCGTTGGATGCCAACAAAAGCCACGAGAAAGGTTTTCTGGTGCAGTGAAACACGTGGTATTTTGCAAAAATGACGTAAGAGTTAATTGTCAATATATATTTAGCAAAACAAAAATTTAGCAGAAGTTATTTATATCTATGAAAAAGTTATATATTCACTAGTTACAATGAATAGTTGGATAAATCCAGCAGGCGAACATTTTGAAATAATGATAGAAAAGTTGATCATAAGCCTTTATATTTCCGAAGAAATGTTACAACAGTTTGTACAAATGTTTCGCAATATTGGTTTCCCTTCGAAAGACGCATAAAATTTTTATTTTGAACATCATTGTTATATAATCGAACCGAGACATGCTGCACATTGATGTAAGTTAAAATATTCCCTTTTTAGAAGTCGAACATATTATGAACAAAGGAAATAATCTGGTATTATTTATTGTAGCCGGCCATTTTTATTGCTAAGATGATAAAAATAGCCTTTAAATCACTATTCGAGGAGATTCATATTGCTTGGAAGTGGAAACAATCATCAAAATTAACTGCCATATGGCAGTTAATCATTATGTTCTTTTGAGTGGAGGAGGGGATGTATGTTAGCAGAGGCCAAAATCTCTGTTACAATCGAACATCGTCATAAACGCAAAATCCGGCAACTTTATGCAAAAATCATTAAAATTAAAGGATAAGATAGATTATGGATGTGAATTTGTTATTACCCAAATTCAAGTTTTTGGCTAAAACATTTTTAGTCTTCTGATATTCCCGAAGCTAATGGTTTGAATTTTCACAAGGTGTAAGTCTCTTCACCTCCTAGGTATATGGGCTCTTAAACCAGCCACATAAACAATCCCCGAAACGATTGACCCGGGTAAGTAATTGACCCGGGTAAGTTGGGTAAAATATAGCGGGTCTGCAGGCAAAATAGGTTAGCTGCAATTATTCTGCATATTATGAAGTTAGAATTGTTTTCTAACTTCACGCTGTCCAAATACTTAATCCCCCCATCCCCCAATGTGCCAACATATAGTCCAAATTATATACTTCCAATGTATTCTGTCACCCGTCACTTGTTTCCCACTGAGCTTAAGCTATTTGTTTCTTAATACAGACATATAAAACCGGTTTGTTCTCGTGTTTTACACAGCGTAAACATGAGTGTTTGCGGTATAAATGCATAAGCATCAAATACCTTTTTTTTCTTTATTGAAAATGGTTTTTTTTAATATTTTAATTGGAAAACCAAAAACAGCAAAGTTGCCCCCCCCCCCCCTAGTTGTTGAAAAATACATTTAGGCTCCCCCTATTTGTGTGTGAATAGCGCCATTGGTAAACAGCATAGTTGAAGTTTAATAATGCATTAAAATTTTTAGTTAATTCCTTATTCTTTTCGGTAAATAATACTTTCACCCAATTGCCTTCGGCTTCCTTGATTTAGTCTGGTCTACAAAAAACTATTTGCTGTTAAGATATTGTCAAATAGTTCGTGATAAGGAACTATAAGTAAGGAGCGACTGTGACCAAAACTCTAAAGAAACTAAATTTGTATAACAATAGATACATCCAAAGCGGATTTTCTGTGGGGGAAATGTTCGTGGGAGGGGGCGGGGGAATTTTTCGGAAAAATTTTTTAAGATACTTCCAATTTGAAACAACTACGAGTATCGAAAACTATTAATCGACCATTCTCCTCAACATGCCCTGAAAGCTTCAAATTAATTTCCCAAGCCGTTTCTAAGATATAAACCCCTTTGACATACTTGGCTGCATATAGTGTTTTTTCTATTTAGTTCAACATCCCCCTCACCATGCCTGAAATATTAAAACTAATACCCTTACTCGTTCCTTAGATATGTCAGATATGTCCTTCTAATCAATTGGACACATAAAGTGTCTTATGTCTTAGTTCAACCCACCCTCCTCGACATACCCTGAAGGTTTACCTTACCAATCCTGAGATATCGCACACAGATACGTTAGGCAACCATGGATGTCCATGCCGTCTTTTGATTTAGTTCAACATGCCCCTGGAGCTTCAACTTACGACCCTTAGCCATTCTTGAGACATTGCAGATGTGTCCTTTTGACAACCTGGATGCAAAGTGTGAGCAAAATGAATGAACTCTTAGAGGTTTTGCGAGTTCAGGGTGCTAGAATAGGTTTGAAAATTAATCTTAAGGAAGACTAAGTCACTAAGGCTAGGAATAAGTGAAGATGAAAAGGTGACGTTTTGCGAGTTCGGGGTGCTAGAATAGGTTTGAAAATTAATCTTAAGAAGACTAAGTCACTAACGCTAGGAATAAGTGAAGATGAAAAGGTGAGGTTGGGTGATGAAAAGATTGATCAAGTGGGCACCTTCACTTACCTTGGTAGTATTTTTAGTAAAGATGATGGGAGCAGTGAAGATGTTAAGAGTAGAATAGCCAAGGCTCAGAGTGTTTTTTCACAATTAAAAAAAGTTTGGAAGAATAGGAAGATAAGTCTGCAAACCAAGATTTGAATATTAGAAGCTACAGTGTTGACAGTAGTCAAATATAGCTCTGAAGCATGGGCGCTTCGAAAAGCGGATGAAGATTTGCTAAATGTATTCCAGAGAAATTGCTTAAGGATTGTTCTGGGTACCCGGATGACTGACCGTATTTCAAACAATAGGCTGTACGAAAAATGTGGTTCAATACCTCTCTCTAGGGCTATAATGAAAGAAAGGCTGAGATGGCTAGGGCACGTTGTGCAGATTAAGGATGACAGATTGCCAAAAATTGTCCTTTTTATCTAACCTTCTAGGGCTAAACAGAGAGCAGGTCGTCCTCGTCTGGAGTGGTAGGATATCATAAAGAAAGATTTAAAGGAAATGGGAACTTCGTGGGAGGGGGTAAAAAGGGACGCTTTGAAAAGATTAGGATGGAGGAGGAGCGCACTTTGCTGTTGGCCTCAGGCGGCTTGGTGCTGCAGTGAGTTGTTAGTAGCAGTAGTAGTCTCCTCAATATTCCCTGAAACCTTCAGCCTTTCTGACACGCCCAGGATCATATCTTCCCCGTTCCCCAATAACAAAACCCCAATGTAAACAATGAAAAAATTGCATAGCTTATAACCCTTACCCCAGGGGCTGTGGGGTGAGAGGTCATATCATGCCTGGAGGCATAGTTATTGAGCCTTTCAACTATTTTTTAACAAAATGGCTATCTCAATGTTCGATAAGTATCGAGGTGGGAGGCGCCTAAAGAGAGCGAGAGGACTGGTTACCCTCCGACCCCTTCTGACTCTTGAGAAGGCACTAGAACCTTCGATTTTCAATCGAATGAGCCTCCTGTGGAGTTTCTAAGACAACTCCTTCCATATGAAGTGGTCTGGTGAAAAACAAAAACAAGAGGAAATACGTAGTACATTGAACCCACATTGCTCTTTACTTAGGCAGTACTAATGCCTAAAATATTGCTAATATTTTGTTGATGGTAAAATGTTTTTTATTTTGTAATTTCCACGTTTCAAAGACCTGCTATGATTATTTAATAAACATAGGTAGCACAATAGCGCTGCCTAAGTAAAAAACGATGTTGACGCATTGTATTATTTATTTTCTTTTTTAAGACCAGGGCACTTCGTATAGAAGGAGTAGTCGTAGAAACTTCGAAAGGGACTCATTCAACTGGAAATTGAAAGGGTTAGTGCCCTTTTCATTAGTCTTGAGATCGGAGGGCAACCAGCCCACCACGTCCATCATTTTCCCGAACAAGTCCGTAAATTATGTCTTTAAGGATAACAACCCCCTCCACGACCCTCAGGGCAAGGACTGCGAGTTATGCCCTAAGTTTTTATAGAAAGGGTGGCCGTATAAACTTCAGAGGGGGCTCAGTGAATTGGTAAGCAGAAGTTCTAGTGTCTTTTTAAGGGTCAAAGTGATCAGAGGGCAGCTATCCCCCCAGACGTCGTATTTTCCCGAAATGCATCCAATAGCAATTTTGAAATGGCCATTTATTAAAAAATAGTCTAAAGATCATATAATAAGGCTTTTGGAGTTGAAACAAACCCCTGAGCCTTGGGGCGAGTGTTGTATGTTACGCCCGGGGCCATTTAAGGTTCTTATGAAAGGGATGGCTGTATAGACTTTAGATGAGGCTCATTTGGTTGAAAGTTGGAAGTTCTAGTTCCAGTTTAAGAGTCGAAAGTGATGGAGGGCAACTAGTCCCCCCTCCCGACTACCCCTCTTTTCACAAAACGCATCTGTTTGAAATTGTGAGATAGCCATTTTGTTCAAAACAATCCAAAGAACATATAAAAATGCTTCCAGGGTTGACACCTCCCAGAGCCCTGGGGCAAAGGTGGTAAGTTATGCCCTGAGACATATAAGGTTTTTGTAGTATGGGTGGTCGTATAAACTTCAGATGGGGCTAATTCGATTTGAAATTTGAATTTGTAGTGCCTTTTTAAAGAGTCAAAAGTGATTTGAGGGCAACAACCACCCCCCCCCACACGCCCATCATTTCCCAAAACAAACTTCCAAACAAAATTTTAAGACATCCTATGTTACTGTTACATATGTTACTGGGAAAGGTATGCTACTGAGTACTGAGAAAGGTTTTCGTAAATGGAAAAGCAGTGTGGTCTAAGAAATTATTTACTTTTCCCAAAATACGTTTGGTATCCAGGTGAGTCTTTCAGGAAATGTTGAGGGGAGTGTTGAACTAAATCAAAACATGATATGTGTATATGGGTTGTCAAAGGGCGTAGCTCAGGAATGACTGAGTACATTAATTTGGAACTTACAGAAAATGATAAGGAAGATAGATGATCAATCGACCAAAAAGGCAATATTTGCACGCTGCCATTATTACAACTACCACTGCTTCTACTGTAACCACAACTACTACTACTACTACTACTACCATTACTATCACTAAAACTACTACTTCTGTAGCGAGTAGCCTACTACTAGGGCTGAGGATATTGAAATAAACATTTTAGGAAACGTTAAGGGGAAAGTTGAACTAAAATCAAAATATACCACGAGCATACAGGTTGCTGATACGAACATATCAGCATTCTTTTTGGAACGGCTTACCGAGTCAAGGTCAAACTTTCAGGGCATCATGAAAGGGATGTTGAACTGACCAAAGGGCAAGATGTACATGCTAATACCGCTACAAATACTGCTGCTACTAACGTTAAGGGGAAAGTTGAACTAAAATCAAAATATACCACGAGCATAGAGGTTGCTGATACGAACACATCAGCATTCTTTTTGGAACGGCTTACCGAGTCAAGGTCAAACTTTCAGGGTATCATGAAAGGGATCTTGAACTGACCAAAAGGCAAAATGTATATGCTAATACCGCTATAAATACTGCTGCTACTACTACTACAAATATAACACTAACACTGCAACTACTTCTACTACCACCGCAGCTACTGTGATACTAGTACCGTTCAGGCTAAGTCTATGAAGGTAAAATTTGAGAGAATAATGATGGCAACTGATAAAAGACACTATGCGGATTTAGATTGTCAAAAGAGCGCATCTTAAGATTTGATTTGTGTATTAAGTTGGAACTCTCAGAGGATGTTTTAAGGGGAAAATCAAGAGACCAAAAGACAATATGTGCACGCTACTACTAATACTACTACCGCTACTACATTCACTAGTTCTACTACTACTATTACTATTGCTCCGACTACTAATTTTATTGCAACTAAACGAATATATAGATTATAAAAAACACAAATCGAAAATGTCATAGCAATGGCTAATTGTATTAAGTTGAGTCTAATACTTCTACTATGAATATTATTACAACGGTGCCTAAGGGTATGAAGGTAAAATTTTCAGGAGTTTTTTTTGGGGAAGGTAAACTCAATCACAACACGCCATCCGTATGCAGGTAGTCCAAAAGACATATCAGCAATATCTTAGGAACAGTTTTGTGAATAAAGTTAAAAACTTACAAGGCTCGTTGTGGGGGATGTTGAACTAACCAAAAGACAATATTTGCATCATAATACTACTGCTTCTACTCCTACATCTACTACTATTGCTACTATTATTATTACTGCTACTACTAATACTGCTACTAAAGCTAAAACTACTACTATTAATTCTACTACTACTACTACCACTACTACTACTAGAGCTAAGGGTATTAACGCGAAAATTTTGGCAGTATTGAAACTGTATTGAACTTAATCGATACAAACTTTGCCCACATAGGTTGTCAAGAGGACGCATTAGCAATACTTCAGGAACGGTTGATGATATTAAGTTGGAACTTCCATCGTGTGTTGAATTGAATGTTGAAGAAAACCAAAGGTTCTATGTGCATACTGCTACTAATGCTACTACTGATACTACAACTATTGTTAATACACAATCTAAGGGTATTAATGTGAAGCTTTCAAGGAATATTTAGGCGGATGTTGAACTAAATCAAAACGAACTATGATCATGTAGATTGTCAAAAGGGTGACAAAGTAATATCTCAATAATGGCTTACATTCTTAAGTTAGACCTTTCAGGGTAATTTCTAGTGGATTTCGAAATAGCCAGAAGACACTATGTGTATACTTTTAATACCACTTCTACGGTTACTGTAACTAATAACACTAAGCGCGTAAAATTCAAACTTAGGGAACGTTTAGGGGGGGGGGGGTTCAATAAAATGAAAAACTATATGCATGCAGGTATTAAAAGGACATGTAAGCAATGTCATAGGCGGCACCTCTCTAGCAGCACCATATCTAGTAATATCCTTAAAATTTCTAAAGGAGCTAATTCAATTGGAAATTAAAAATTCTAGTACCTTTTTTAAGATTCAAAAGTTCAAACTTTTAGGGAACGTTTAGGGGGGGGGGGGGTTCAATAAAATGAAAAAATATATGCATGCAGGTATTAAAAGGACATGTAAGCAATATCATAGGCGGCACCTCTCTAGCAGCACCATAGCTAGTAATATCCTTAAAAATTTCTAAAGGAGCTAATTCAATTGAAATTAAAAATTCTAGTACAACACTTCAAATCAAAATCTTGAGACAGACATTTGGTTCAGCATAGCTGAACGGTTCAGTAACTACATTTCTAGGGTTATTGGGTAGGTCAACCCCCCACAGTTACGCAATTTGCCCACTATGCTTAAAAACTAAATATTGCTTTAAAATTAAATCAAACCGCACTGCGTGTATGCTGGTTGCCAATAAGAGAGACTGAGGGTATTAAGTTCAAACTTTCGGGGATGCTTCTATTATTACTTCTACTCTTACAATTTAACTAAATCAAAAGTGTAAGTATATCCAGGCTGTCAAAGAGCATAGATAACATTTTTTCGGGGAATGGTATAAAGTTTTTTTCAGGTCAACTAGAGAAGGTACAAAACTAAATTAAACAATACTACCTGTGTCAAGATTTTCAAAAGAATGTATGCTCATAGCAATTGTTGAAAAAAGTTTCCCCAGCATACAAATATTAAATTCTTAAAGAAAAATCGAAAAGACTAAAATGATTGTTTTCTTTTTTCCTGAAAAAGACTTTCAATATAAAACGGACAGAAATTAATTTAAAGTACATTTTTTCCACAAAATAAATTTTTCAAAGAAAAGTCAATAGCTCCATTAAACCAAAATGAGCAAAATTAAAATCGAATAATCTACCAAGCGTAAAACAGATATGCCTTCTCAAGGCTAGTACATAATTTGTACTTTACTAAAAAAAAATTACTAATGAATGTGCATTGCCAGTTTAATATACACATGCTTATATTTGTTATTTTAAGTCTTAATAATTTTTGATTTATTAAAACTAAAAAAGTGAAAACATTTAAAAATATTTTCTTTTTTCTCAGTAAAATCAATCAATTAATCAATCAATTTATTCATTCAATAAACTTAACAAAATACACTTCAATATAAACTCCCCCGTAAGGCTCTATGGCTAGGAAAAAAACAGGGGAGAAACAAAAATAGAACATTGAATAAAATATTGTTGTTTATCGTCTTAGACTCGCCTAAATAGGCCATAAACTTCGTGCAGGTCTTTTTAAGGAAAAGTTGATGATCTGAACACGTCAGGAAAAAGACCATAAATGCACATTAAACACCATTTATCGAATATCAGTTCTAAACATCGTGATGTTTTGAGTTCCCCCGTACCTCAACCTTTAAATGTTTTAACAGCCGCAAAACGTTATTCTTTTGGTCAAGTGATTTCAGTATATTTTGAAGACTTTCTAGGACACCTGGATAAAATCCTTGAATCCGGGAATTCCTAAATTTGGTGATTGCCTGTGGATGTATGCGGGTCACCACACGCATATTTCCATCTACAATTTTGTCTCAGATATCGCCGGAGACATTATCAAGTGGAATACATTATGCGAGCAAAACCATGAATTTACGAGTAGTAAAGTGAAATATGAAAAGAAAATTTAAAATATTCCATTGAACAAAACTGGCTCTTCGTCAGCATTCAGTAAGCTCTATTCAAAATAGCGTACTTATCTGTTAGCCAGTACACACTCAAGAATATGGATTAATAAAATCAGACAATAACCAATTTATTGCTGTTTGTATACAGAGACTATTAGCTTCGGGTCAGTGGAAAACTACATTGTAGCTATATTTTAATAAATATTTAGTTGGTATTTGGTTAGGTTTGGTTATATTTTGCATGCAGCCCGGCTATACCTAACCCCCCAACCCCCCTAATGTGAAAATATACAGCCCAAATCATATATATCCTGTCTATCTCCCAAGCATCTCAGTTGTTTCAACCCCGTACTTGTTGGTACAAAATCCCCGCCCGTACCTGTAGGTACAAAATCCCCGAGTGTGTACTGACTAATAGATAAGTGACCTAAATAGTTTCGTATTTAATCTACATCAAGTAATTCAATAATTTTTCTTAGGGTACTTGTGTATTATACCGACCACACTGTTGTTCTTGATGTGTTCAGAATCGTTTCCGCTGTGTGCACTCGGAGATAATCAGCTCTGCCTCAGTGAGATAAACTACTATGTAAGTATATTTTATTTAAATATTTAATATATAGAGTTGTACAAGTTAGGTATTTAATATAATGCGTCCTGGGCAGCATGCTTTCCATAATTCTCTGTTGTAGTTTCCATAATTTTGTTACTCAAGTATTTTATTTTCATCATGTTATGGTATATTTCATTATGATTAACCTAACTTCACTTCTTGATGTGGTTGACATAATACACAAGTACCTTTCTTAGCTCACCACAAGGATATATTCATCTGAACTTCTAGTAGATCTCTGAGCAATTTGCCCAAGAAAGTCAAATGGAAAACCGATTCCTCAGCTATAACATGGGCACACGATAATGACACATTTTTCATAGTTGCTAACAAAATGTTTTCGTCCCATAAAACAGTTCATCTTCCTTATACTACGTAAGTCGCCTGACACCTGACTTACAAAAATATATATTAGGATACAGTGGGATCAGAGCAGAGGTAGACACAGGTTTGACACCTCAGAAGGGGTCAACCACGAAAATGCATTTTAGATTTTTACTAATCAATTTTTTGAAGAAAAAGCAGTTCTGCATTACTTTGGACCAATCCTGGGAAACTTTTCCCTGCCCCTCTCCCCCTATCAGTATGCTGGTATGATAAAGGCGAGAGCAAAGTCTGAGGCTAGAATTTAGTCGCAAATTCCCCTGTTGAGTTAGTCAATACTCGTGTAAGCCAATATCAGTTCCAAACAAATCATATGCTATTCTAAATTGCACATTTTTACAGAAAAGAAAACTAATAGATCTCAAGTCAAGAAAAGAAAAAAACTAGATTTAGCAAAAAAAAAAAATAATCATAATGATAACAAACCCTGGAATTGAACTCAACGAAAACTTGGACATTCATTCATCAATCCAGTAAAATCAAGAACATTTTAATTATTGAAGGTAAACAAGAAACTAAAATTTTGGCAATAACCTTAAAACCTTTTTGATTGGCTTATAGGTAGGCGGTTCTTGGCAAAATATGTCAACATATAGTTTGGGTTTTCCTAGCCTGAATTCCAGAAATAATAGATAAGACGAACAAAGATTGAGTCATATGATTAGCCTACTTGTTTCAGCGTTGTAGAAAGAAATAACGCTAACCAGTAACCAGTGCCCAGCAAAGATTTAATACACACAAAATACACTGACGTGTGTAGGCTAAGAACCCGTTTTTACAGTCCAGGTTCTTTCTCTAACCTCTTCATTTTAATTAAAGTGGAACCAGTATTCGACAAAACCACCTGGAATTGCAGAGAAACTAATTACATAATCATTACTTACTATTTTTGAGTGACAGTACACAATCTTTTTGGATGTACCCAAGTTTTTGCCTTCTAACAATTCTTACTGGACCTTAAAACCTATATACTATTTTACATCTATATTTTGACCCGTGACTTCCTATATCTGTAAGAAAACCAAAAACACGCAAGAAGTGTGATTTTGTGATTCCCGAAAACAAATGTGATAATTATCTGGGAGAAAAATCCTGTCTCTACCCAGAAAGTATTTGCAGGTTTTTCCCTGCCTCGAGAAAAATTACCTGGACCCCACCAAAGTTCCTCCAGAAATACAGATCATAAATTGTTGCATGATTATCATTTCAACCAGGGGTATTACACATCCACTTAACACTAAAATGTATGCATTTAGAAGTAGCTTTAATATAAGGAGGAGTTATGTTTTATTTAAGGTTTTCTCTCTTCTCGAGACATTTCTTCCGAATGTTTAGAAAATCAATAAATTTCAGAAACGTTAATTAGTAAAACTCTAAGCAATGAATTTAGCTTTCAACAAACCACAACTGACAATCTAGCATCTAGGGGGAATTTGAGGGGGAGGGGCAACTCACTCTTTTTTTGTTATAATTTCTATCGTTTTTGTCGTTATATCTTAAGTTGACTTCATTATCCGTTACAATTTCTGGTATTTTCATCTTTATTTCTTTCCTCACAGTAATCCATGATCGTGTCAGCTTTGACTTTTTATTTGAGTTAGTCTCTGCTTGTTTAAAATTTGGGATACCAAACTTCCATGGAAAATTTGTGCAAACGTGGAGAGGAAAGGCTTTTCGCTAACTTAGAAAGCTATTGTACAATCTGCATGAAAGCTTCTAGAATAGAGGTATTTCCAAAATTATGCTCCAGAATCAGGCGAAAAAGGAAGTACCCATCTCAACCACAAACTGACTTCTTCTGCTAGACGTAGATGCTACGTCAACGAAGCTTCAAGGAATGGATTTGCTGCCGTAATAAGGGAAGTTCGAGAAGTGTTTTCTAGCTTCTACCGCCACTACTTCATATTTTAACGCAACGAAGATTCTATGGAGATGGGCCTTAATTTTGGAAAAAAATAAATTATCAAACAGTTTGTGATAACGAACTGTAAGTAAAGAGCTACCCGCCCAATAGTAACAAAAACTCTAAAAAACGGAATTTTGATACCAATAGATCATATGCAGCAAATAGCGCTGCCTCAGTAAAGAACGATGTTGGCACAATGTATTATTTTTTTCCTTTAGACCAGGGCACTTCGTATCGAAGGAGTTGTCGTAGAAACTTCGAAAAGGGCTCATTCGATTGGAAATTGGAATGGCTAGTGCCCTTTTTAATAGCCAAAAGTGATTGGAAAGCAGCTAACACCCCTTCAACACCCACCATTTCCCCAAACACATCCAATCAAAATTTTGAGATAACCATTTTATTCAACGTAGTTGAGAGATCTGGAAATTATGTTTTTAAGGAGGGCACTCCACCCAGAGCTCTCAGGGCAAGGGTTGTAAGTTATGTCCTGGTGAGATATAAGGTTTTTATAGAAAGCATTATCAAAGAAACTACAATAAGGGCTCATTCGATTGGAAATTCAAAGGGCTAGTGGCCTTTTTAATAGTCGTAAGTGATTGGAGGGCAACTAACTCCCCTCTCATACCCACCATTTCTCCAAAAACATCCAATCAAAATTTTGAGATAGACATCTTCAACGTAGTTGAAAGGTCGGAAATTATACCTTTGAGGATGACACTCCACCACAGCCCTCAGGGCAAGGGTTGTAAGTTATGCCCTGGGGGCATATAAGGTTTTTATAGAAAGCATTGTCGTAAAAACTTCAAAAAGGCCTCATTCGATTAGAAATTGAAGGGCTAATGCCCTATTTAATAATTGAAAGTAATTGGAGGGCAACTAGCCCCCCTCTCACGCCCACCATTCCCCCAAACACCTGCAATCAAAATTTTGAGATATCCATTTTGTCCAACGTAGTTAAAAGTTCCGGAAATTAGGTCTTTGAGGATGATAACCCCGTCAGAGCCCTCAGGGCAAGGGTTGTAAGTTATGTCCTGGAGGGTATAAGGTTTTTATAGAAAGCGTTGTCGTATAAACTTCACAAAAATCTCGCTTGATATTAAATTAAAAGGGCTATTGCCCTTTTTAATTGTCGAAAGTGATTGGAGAGCAACTACCCCCCCTGTCATGCCCACCATTTCCCCAAATACATCCAATAAAAATTTTGAGATAGGTATTTTGTCCAACGTAGTTGAAAATTCTGGAAATTTTGTGTTTGAGGATTACAAACCCCCCAAACCCCTCAGGGCAAGGGTTGTAAGTTATGCACTGGGGACATATAAGGTTTTTATAGAAAGTTTTTTCGTGGAACTTTAAAAAGGGCTCATTCGATCGGAAATTCAAAGGGCTAGTGGTCTTTTTAATAGTCAAAAGTGATTGAGGGCAACTAACCCCCCTCTCACACCCACCATTTCCCCAAACACATCAAATCAAAATTTTAAGAAAGATATTTTTTTCTACGTAGTTGAAAGTTTCGGAAATTATGTCTTTGAGGATGACACTCCCCCTAAAGCCCTCAGGGTAAGGGTTGTAAGTTATAACCTGGGGGCATATAAAGTTTTTTTATAGAAAGCATTATCGCAAAAACTTCAAAAAGGTCTCACGCGATTGGAAATTGAAAGGGCTAGTGCCCTTTTAATGGTTGAAAATAATTGGAGGGCAACTAACCCCCCTCTTACGCTCAGAATTTCCCCAAACACATGCAATCAAAATTTTGAGACATCCATTTTGTTCAACGCAGTTAAAAGTTCTGGAAATTAGGTCTTTGAGGATGATAACCCCCTCAGAGCCCTCAGGGCAAAGGTTGTAAGTTATGCTCTGGGGGTATATAAGTTTTTTATTTATAGAAAGCCTTGTCGTTAAGACTTCAATAAAAGCTAACACTATTTGGTAATGAAAGTATTAGTGCTAATCTTATTGACCAAATGTGATTAGAGAGTAGCTAACCCCCCTCTCCCTTCTACTATGTCCCCAAACACATCCAATCAACATTTTGAGACAGGTCGTTTGTTCAACTAGTTTATAAGCTCTGGAAATGATGTCTTTGAGGATGACAAACCCCCCGAACCCCTCAGGGCAAGGGTTGTAAGTTCTGCCCTAGGGGCATACAAGGTTTTTATAGAAAGCGTTTTCGTAGAAACTTCAAAAAGGGCCCATTTGATCGGAAATTGAAAGGGCTAGTGCCCTTTTTTAATAGTCGAAGTGATTGGAGGGCGACTACCCCCCTCTCACGCCCAAATTTTCCCCAAAACTTATCCAATCAAAATTTTGAGATAGCCATATTGTTCAACGTAGTTGAAAGTTCTAGAAATTAGGTCTTTGAGGATGACACCCCCCACAGCCTTCAAGGCAATAGTTGTAAGTTATGCCCTGGGGGCATATAAGGTTTCTTATAGAAAATGTTGTCATAGAAACTTCAGAAAAGGCTCATTCAATTGTAAATTGAAAGGGCTAGTGCCCTTTTTAATACGCTAGTCGAAACTGATTGACGGGCAACTAACTCCCCACTCACGCCCACCATTTCCCCAAACACATCCAATGAAAATTTTGAGATAGCCATTTTTCAATGTAGTTGAAAGTTCTGGATATTATGTCTTTGAGGATGATAAACCCCCCACACCCCTCAGGGCAAAAGTTTTAAGTTATGCCCTGGGGGCATATAAGGTTTTTATAGAGAGCGTTGTCATAGAAACTTCGAAAAGGACTCATTCCATATTTTGAGATAGTCATTTTGTTCAACGTAGTTGAAAAGACCTGAAAATTATGTGTTTGATGATGGAAATCCCCCCCACAGCCCTCAGCGCATGGGTTGTAAATTATACCCTGGGATGTATAAGATTTGCATAGAAAGCATTGTCGTAGAAACTTCAAAAAGGGCTGTTTCGATTGGAAATTCAAAGGGCTAGTGCCCTTTTTTATAGTTGAAAGTGATTAGAGGGCAAATAGCCCCCCTCTCACGCCCACCATTTCCCCAAACACATCAAATCAAAATTTTGAGATAGCCATATATTTATGGCTATCTGAAGAGGTTTAAAAAAACCTCTTTTCCATACCATCCAGAGGTAAAGATCTTGGTACTTCTTTTTAGAGGTTTCGACAGTTTCTTTTTCTTGTTAAGATTAGTCAAATATTACTTGTAAATTGTACAAGCAAGTCAGAAACTAGTAGCCAAGTTACTAGTTGTCTACTATAGCCACTAATCCTCTCCTTGATTTTTATCAATTATTAACTAAAAAAAACTTTTTCAACAAAATAAGTTTTTTTTAAAAAGTAAAGAACTCCATTAAAACAAATGAACAAAAAAAAAGAATCAAATCATCTACCAAGAATACAACTACCACAAATCAGTATCAATGAATAAATGAAATCCAAAACAAACAGAAATTAAAATAAATAACAGAGTCAAACTCAAAACGAGCAGAAATTAATATAAGTAGGGTTCTAAGCCCCATGCTTTCTAAAAGCCAGAATAAATTTTGTACTTCACTGAAAAAAATTTAAATACATTAACTGATAAAAATGTGCGTTGTCTGTTTAACATATACGGATGCTGATATTTACTCCGTAAAATCTTAATTGATTTTTGATTTCTTGAAGTTAAAAAACTGAAAGCATTTGAACGAAGTTTTTTCAACTACGTTGAACAAAATGTCCATTTCAAAATTTTGATTGGGTATGTTTGGGGAAAAGATGGGCATGAGAGGGGAGTTAGTTGCCCTCCAATCATTTTCGACTATTAAAAAGGGTACTAGCCATTTGCATTTCCACTCGAATGAGCCCTTTTTCAAGTTTCTACAACAAAGCTTTCAATAAAAACCTTTTATGCCCCAGGGCATAACTTACAACCCTTGCCCTGAAGACTGTGGGGGGAGTGTCCTCCTCAAAGACATAATTTGGTACTCCTGTACTAAACGGACTCTTTTATATACTGCAATGGAAACTAGTCACGAAAAATCCGTTTTTGACGGGATAATTCAAGACACCGTTATAGAGTGAGTAACAAAATGTATAGCGTGGTTTTCATTGCGTATACGATATTTAAACTGTTGTTTTTTGGGGTTTAGGGAACGAAAAAGGTACCTAGGTTAGGTTACGTAATAATATATGCTATGCTTTACAAACCCTACACCCCCCCCCCCCTAATGTGCAAATATACAGCCCAAATTTGTTTCTAAACTATTATATATTTATCCTACTCTATTTTATTTCGTTAGCATTAACCAAACTAGCACTATATAAAAGAGTCCGTTTAGTAAAGGAGTACCCATAATTTCTAGATCTATTAACTACGTTGAACAA
The DNA here is from genome assembly GCF_049724085.1 of Artemia sp. Qi Xiang Cuo. Lineage (NCBI taxonomy): Eukaryota > Metazoa > Arthropoda > Branchiopoda > Anostraca > Artemiidae > Artemia > Artemia sp. Qi Xiang Cuo. The sequence goes on along the minus strand of NC_142797.1, from coordinate 50,308,155 downwards.
AGTGGCTATCTCAAATTTTTTGATTCGATGTGTTGGGGAAATGGTGGGCGTGGAAGGGGTGTTAGTTGCCTTTTAATCGCTTTCGGCTATTAAAAAGGGCACAAGCCCTTCCAATTTCCTATCGAATGAGCCCTTTTCGAAGTTTCTACGACAATTCCTTCGATACGAAGTGCCCTTGTCTAAACCGAAAAAAAAATAAATAAATAGTACATTGTGCCAACTACCACAAATCAGTACCAATAAATAAATGAAACCCAAAACAAACAGAAATTAAAATAAGCCAAACTCAAAACTAGCAGAAATTAATCTGAGTAGGGTTCTAAACCCTATGATTTCTAAAAGCCAGAATATAGTTTGTACAATTCTTTTAAGTGTTTTCACTTTTACAACTTCAAAAAATCAAAAATTAATTAATATTTTAAGGAATAAATATCAGCATATGTATATCAAACTGACAATGCACATTTTTTTCAGTAAAGTACAAAATATATTCTGGCTTTTAGAAAGCATAGGATTCAGAACCCTACTCAGATTAATTTCTATTGGTTTTGAGTTATACTTATTTTAATTTCTGTTTGTTTTGGGTTTCATTTATTTATTGATACTGATTTGTGGTAATTGTATGCTTGGTAGATTATTTGATTCTAGTTTTGTTCATTTTTGGTTTAATGGAGTTCCTTACTTATTTTTTGAAAAACTAATTTTGTGCAAAAAGGTTTTTGATTAATATATCAAAAGAGACGGCTTATTATGCTGATTTCAAATGTTTAACTTTCATTAAAAACAAAAAAAAATTTTTAAACACGAAAAACGGGTTTTAATTTTCTAAAAAGCAGTGAACTACAAAACAATTAATTATGCACAAAAGCTCCGAATATTTCGGCCCCACATCCGGGAGCCTTTCTCAACGGGAAAAAAAAACCAACTTAAATTACATTACAATAAAACATACTAAACACATAAAGAGAACGAAAAGCAAAAACGAAAGAAAAATATAAATAAATAAGAAACAAAACTCACATATTAATTAAACACTTCCATGCACTGAATGTCTTTCAACTCGCCTCCTCTCAGAATATAAATGGAAATATATTAAATAAACAATTCCATGTACTGAATGTCTATAATGATTCTACTCGCCTCCTCCCAGTATATAAATTGAAATATATCAAAAATGAAGAATATATTTATACTTAGACCAAAACATTAAAAGGTCCATATTCTTCATTTTTGATAGATTTCAATTTATAAAAAAGAACTTGTGAAATTTAATTAAGGGTTATGGACCTTTTAATGTTTTGGTCTAAGTATAAATATATTCTTCATTTTTGATAGATTTCAATTTATAAAATAGCGAGTAGAATCATTATAGACATTCAGTACATGGAAGTGTTTATTTAATATATTTCCATTTATATACTGAGAGGAGGCCAGTTGAAAGACATTCAGTGCATGGAAGTGTTTAATTAATATGTGAGTTTTGTTTCTTATTTATTTATATTTTTCTTTCATTTTTGCTTTTCGTTCTCTTTATGTGTTTAGTATGTTTTATTGTAATGTATTTAAGTTGGTTTTTTTTTTCCCGTTGAGAAAGGCTCCCGGATGTGGGGCCAAAATATTCGGAGCTTTTGTGCATAATTAATTGTTTTGTAGTTCACTGCTTTTTAGAAAATTAAAACCCGTTTTTCGTGTTTAAAAAATATTTTTTGTTTTTAATGGAAAAGCAGTGTGGTCTAAGAAATTATTAACTTTCATGAAGTTTAGTTTTACCCGTCAAAAGCTACGAGCCTGAGAAAATTTGCCTGATTTTCGAAAAAGGGGGAAAACACCCCCTAAAAGTTATAGAGTCTTAACGAAAATCACATCATTAGATTCAGCGTATCAGATAACCCTGCTGTTGAAATTTCAAGCTTCTATCTGCAAGAATGTGGAATTCGTATTTGTTGCCAGAAGAAAGATCACGGATGCGTGTTTTTTCCCAGGAGTGATCGTATCGGACCCAGTGGTACTAGAATATTGGGAGAGATCTCGTTCTAACAGAAATTAAATTCTAGTGCCCTTTTTAAGTGGCCGAAAATATAGGAGGGAAACTAGGCCCCCACCCACTGCACCTTATTTCTCAAAATCGTCCTATCAAAATTTTGAGATAGTCATTTTGTTCAGCATAGTTGAAAGGCCGAAGAACTATGCCTTTGGAGATATCATAGCCCCCCAAATCCCCTGGAGAAAGATCTTTAAGTTACAAAATTTGCCCATTGTTTATGTATAGTATTTGTTATTGGGAAGTACGCATATATATTTAGGGTGAGGGGGGGGGCGAATTTTTCACTGGTGGGATTTTCCACGGGGATAATTTCCCATGGGGAAGGAAGTCTCAAGAGGGTTAATTTTTCAGGGGAAATTTTACACTGAAGAAATTTGCCAGAATTCCTATACGAAATTCTCCTTATAGACCTTGCTTTCTCTCTGCCGATTCAATTTTGAGGATGTTAAGTCTAAGTGTCCGGGGTAAATTTTCACCAAGATTGAATTGTATAGAGAATAAATTCTTGGAGAGGAGGAATTCTTACGTGGAAGTTTAGCCAGATTTCCGGGCACTATTTAAAGACGATCAGAAATTAAATAAATAAAAAAAAACAATTTTTATCAACTGAAAGTAAGGAGCAATAATAAAACTTAAACGAACAGAAATTATTACATATATGAGGGGGGTTGCTCCTCTTCAACCCCTCGCTCTTTACGCTAAAGTCTGAATTCTGTCCTAATTCTTTAAGAATGACTACTGAACAGATAGAATTCTACTACTTTATCTACTTTTGGCTATCAAACAGTTCGTGGTAACGAACTGTAAGTAAGGAGCGACCCGGCTCAATGGTAACCGAAACTCTAGAAAACTTAATTTTGATACAAATAAATATATCAAAAGAATTGGATTTTAATGCTGATTTCAAATATATAAGTTTCATCAAGTTTAATTGTACCCATTACCAAAATTTAGGTGCCTGAGAAAATTTGGCTGATTTTCGAAAAAAGTAGGAAAGACCCCCTAAAAGCTATAGAACCTTAATGAAAATCACACCATCATATTCCGCGTATCATAGAAACCTACTGTAGAGGTTTCAAGCTCCTATCTACAAAAATGTGGAATTTTGCATTTTTTTGCCAGAAGAAAGATCACGGGTGCGTGTTTATTTGTTTGTTTTTTTTTTGTTTTTTTCCCATGGGTGATCGTATAGACCCAGTTGTCTTAGAATATCGTGGGAGGACTCATTGGAATTGAAATTAAAAGTTTTAGTGCCTTTTTTAAGTGACCAAAAAAAATGGAGGGCAACTAGGCCCCCTCTCACGCTCATTTTTTTCCCAAAGTCACCTGATCAAAATTTTGAGATACCCATGTTGTTCAACATGTTCGAAAATATAATAAGTATGTCTTTTAGGATGACTTAATCCCCCGAAATTACCGGGGGGAGGGCTGAAAGTTATGAACTTTACCCAATGTTAACGGGGTGGGTCGGGGGTTCTGTGGAAGGATCTTTCCATGAAGGAAGTTTTCATGGGGGAAGGGACATTGCTATGAAGGGGACGCCAGACTTCCCAGCATTATTTAAAAAAAAGATCAGATATTTAATATAAAAAAAAACAAGTATTTCAACTGCAATAGCAGCAACATCGAAACTTCAAACGAACAGAAAATATTACATATATGATTGGGTTCACCCCCTAGTCAATACCTCGCTCTTTAAGCCGAAGATTTTTTAGTACTTTCATAAGAGCTAATTATTCTAATTAACGGCCTTTGTGATTAAGCGGCCATTTTTAAAGAATTGGAACACAATTCGAACTTTCGCTTAAAGAGCAAGGTATTGACTAGGGGGCGAACCCCCTAATAAACAAATTAAAAATATATGAATATAGAAGTTCGTTACGTAAGTTAATTCGTAAGTTATGTATATTTATTACTAATAAAAACGTTTGTAAATATAATTAAACAAGTTTCGAGAAAGCCATTTAACTAAATAAAAGTAAATTAATATAAAAATTTTGTTTTAATTATTCATGTACGGTGAGCCAAGATCAAAACCTGCATTTATTCAAAAACGTTCAAAAATTAAATAAAAAAAAACAAGTTTTTTAAACTGAAAGTAAGGAGCGACATTAAAACTTAAAACGAACGGAAATTATTCCGTATATGAAAGGGGCTGTCCCCTCCTCAACGCCTCGCTCTTTACGCTAAAGTTTGACTCTGTCTCACAACTTTATTCTTTAAAACAATAAAAAACTTTAGCGTAAAGAGCGAGGCGTTGAGGAGGGGACAGCCCCTTTCATATACGGAATAATTTCTGTTCGTTTTAAGTTTTATTGTCGCTCCTTACTTTCAGTTTAAAAAACTTGTTTTTTTTTATTTAATCCTGGAAAGAGGTTAGGTTAAGAAAATGAAACTGTCAGGGATGGGTCTACAGAATACAGTGTGTCCCGGGAAGGTATTCTGAAGTAGCTATCTCTACTCTTTCCTCCTTTAGACGGCCCTGAAATTTGCCGACATGACACCTATTGAAATTTTGAAAAAACAACATTTAACCTTGATTTTCAGTTATCAGTTTCTTTTTCTCTGGTTTTAGTTATGAAAACGTAATTCCTGTTATGTGAGTAGAATTTTAGGCCATATCAATTTTTTTTTAAAAATTTAGGAAATGAATTTGCATATCTTTAAAACCTTATAAATTGGGATTGAGCAAAGTTGTGAAGCGGAAAACAATTTTGCTGTACTTCATTTAAGCAGAATATCTATTTTCCAAGTTTTCACTTTTATAACACACATATTTTTAAAGGTCAGGACTCTCTATAGAGAGGAGTGGAGGTAGGTACTTCAAAATACCGGTACTTTCGCATTATCCGGGCCTCTCTAAAAAGTCAAGTTTGGTTAATGCTAATGAAATAAAATGGAATAGGATGAATATATAATAGTTTAGAAACAAATTTGGGCTATATATTTGCACATTAGGGGGAGGGGGTGTAAAGCATTGCATATATTAAATATGTCTTATACGCAATGCAAACCACGCTTGCTAGTTACAGCAGTTATCATGTCAAAAACGGGTTTTATCATTGTCTTCTCTATAGTGATTAAGCCGAGAGGCCCGGATAATGCAAAAGTACCAAAATACCTTCCCAGCACATACTTTAGCCTGTAGACCCATCCCTGAAAGCTTCATTTTCCTAACCTAACCCCTTTCTAAGATAGCCAAAAGTAGAATTTTACCTTCGTTTTAGTAGTAGAATTAAAGTAGAATTTTAGTTCGTTTATTTACAACAATAAGAAGCTTTTTTTTAAAGTACTAAAAAACTTGGTGAATTTGAAGAATGTTGGATTACTTTACTAATTCAAACATAAATATCCACTTCGACTCGGCATTCAGTGCTCTTTCCAACTATAATAATTGCTACTGATGCAATTACGTCCCAACCCCCTCCCCTAATGCCTGGTATAGCTTTGTCGCACAAAATTTTGTCATATGGGAGTCAGTGGCGGATCCAGAGGGGGGCGCGCGCGCCCCTAACGTAGTCTAAAATAGTGTAATTTACTTAATTAACGCAAGTTCATCGGATCAACCTTTTTTGCGCCATTGGTTAGGTGGTGCAAATCTACTTTGTGATTATGTAATTGCTATAAGTAACATGAATCACATAGGCCTAGGCTATATTTTGCTAATAAAGTATTCTATTTTCATCATATTTTATTGTCACCAAACCACTCCTCGAATGTGTTTTGTATAATAGAAAAGTACCCTTATTTATTTATGTCATTATATATTATTTATGACATGACGTTATAATGTAAAACCTTAATCTAGCCTATCCTTTGCCCAGGAGCGAATCTCCAGCATTTTTATTGGGGGAGCAAGAGGGTCCATATCTGGATAGTCAAAGGGCATGGGATGTATAATATTTTTTTCTCCACATTATTGGGGGGTGGGGGCAACTGCCCCCCCCTTGCCACCTCCAAACAACGCCCCTGCCTTTGCCGGTTAATATGAATATGTACATAAAAAAATTCTGTAACCATAATAAACAGTACTCTAGAATAGGGTGAAAATCTTTCATTATGTCTTTGAAATACAAAATTTCCATATACATTTATTACTTTGAAAACTACTAATAATAATAATACCTTCAATCTGTTAACTAGAATAAATCCCAACTTGAAGCACAAATCTACTCGAATGTTTTGGTTCCGCTGGGCGGTTTACTCCAAGGACGCTTCGTATCGATCACATGGTGTGACGTAAACGAAAAAAGGAGGCATGTCTTAATGGGAGTTGAAAGGGGACATTGCGCCAATTTTTATGTAATTCAAATTGTTTTGAAGTCGATAACCCTTGATCTTATTTTATCAAATTATTTGGAAGCATTATAATCGTGCATTAGAAAAAAAAGAAAGGATTACTCAAGTGTAGTTTCTGAAAGATTTATATTTTTGAGGGGCCTTTAAAATAAAACGGGATTCTTCGCAAGGTCCCGTTAAGACGCTAGTAGTAAGCCAGAAAAAAAAAAAAAAAAAACAGAAATCATGATCATTTATTTATGACCTATCCAAAAAAAAAATGGGCAGGGCCCAGAAAAGACAGAGTAAAAATCGAGAAAAACAAAAAGAATCAACAGAAAGAAAAACTAATTCCGACAACTAAGAACAGAAATGACCAAAGATGGAAAGATTCTTGGCATTCAGTAAGAAAAAATCAAATATGCTTCTCAATAGCCCCAGCTGGGTTTATCAGTCGATATTTTGTCTTAAAAAAGAGTTGCTTGTCCAGGTTGGCAGTTCCATCAAATACTTTGCAAATTCAAAATAAAGGTGGAAGTGAGAACGGTGAACTCTACCCAGATTTAATAAAAAAAAATTCAACTAAGAGTAAGGAGCAGCATTAAAACTCAAAACCAACAGAAATTATTCCGTATATGAAGGGGTTGCCCGTTCTTCAATACCTTGCTCTTTACACTAAAGCTTTTAGCACTTTTAAAAAACTTCCTATTCTAATTACACGGCCCTTGTGATTCAGGAGTCGTTCTTAAAGAATTTGGGCGAACTAACAGGCGAACTTTAGCGTCAAGAGCAAGGTATTGAGGGGGGGGGGATCCCTTCATATATAAAATAATTTTGTTTGTTTTTGACTTTTAATGTTGCTCCTTACTTTCAGTTGGAAAAAAACCTTTTTTGTATATAATTTCTGATCATTTTTCAAATAATGCCGGTAAACCTGGCTCACCCTTCATGAAAACTTCCCTATTCAGACGGGAAGATGGTGCGTATAAAGTTCCTCCCATGCAAAATAGATCCCGAGTAAAATTTCCTCTGGACTATTCCATCCACGCTGAAATTCCCCCTCCCCCTACGTGAAATTTCTTGTGGACGATTCAACCTGAAAAATTCTCCTTGGCATACTCACATTTGAAAAACACTTTCATTTCTAATCGTTTTGCCGATCATTCTGGAAATCCCCCTTCCGCGGGAATTTTTTCACGGACATCTAAACCCGCTGAAAATATCCCCCGGACAATTCTCCAGAACATCTCCCCATGCAAGAGCTGACAAAGAGAAAGCAAGACAAATGAAAAGAATTTCGTACAGGAATTCTGTCAAACCCACCCAGCGTAAAATTTCCCTTGTAAAATTCACCTCCGGGAAATTTCCCTTCCCACGAGAGATGTCTGTATACTTCCCAATAGCAAATACTATATGCAAACAATAGTCAAATTTCATACCTTACAGGCCTTTCCCTACGGGCTCTGGGGGCTCATGTTATCCCTAAAGGCATAGTTATTGGTCTTTCAACTATGCTGAATAAAATGGCTATCTAATAAATTTTGATCGAGCGACATTGGGGGAAAAGAAGATTGGGAGGGGGGAGCTAGTTGCCCTCCAATATTTTTGGTCACTTAAAAAACCACTACAACTTTTAATTTCCATTCGAATGCATCATCTTCCGATCTTCTGGGACCATTATCTTGGTATAATCACTCTTGGAAAAAAAAATAATAACACGCATCCGTGATCTTTTCATAGGCAGCGCGATAGCGCTGCCTAAGTAAAGAAAAATATGGACACAACGTATTTTTTTTTCTTCTTCTTTCTCCATACCCGGGACCTTCGTATCGAAGGAGTTGTCCTAGAAACTTCGAAAAGGGCTCATTCGATTGGAAATTGGAGTGGCTAGTGTCCTCTTTAATAGTCGAAAGTGATTGGAGGGCAACTAGCCCCCCCCCCGCCACGCCCATCATTCCCCCAAATACATCCAATATCAAAATTTTGAGATAGCCATTTTGTTCAGCATTGTTGATTTCCAGATAGAAAATATACTTTTGAAGAGGACACTCACCCACAATCATCGGGGCAAGGGTTTTAAGTTATGCCCTGGGGGCATATAAGGTTTTTATAGAATGCGTTGTCGTAGAAACTTCATAAAAGGCTCATTCTATTAGAAATTCAAAGGGCTAGTACCCTTTTTAATAATCGAAAGTGATTGGAGGGCAATTAGCCCCCTCCCCCCCTCCCCGCCCATCAGTCCCCCAAACACATCCAATCAAAATTTTAAGATGGCCATTTTGTTCAGCGTTGTTGATTTCCAGATAGAGAATATGTTTTTGAGGAGGACACACCCCCAACACCCTCGAGGCAAGGGTTTTAAGTTACGCCCTGAGGGCATATAAGAACGATGTTGGCACAATGTATCATTTATTTTTTTTTTTTCCTTTAGAGCAGGGCACTTCGTATCGAAGAAGTTGTCGTAGAAACTTCAAAAAGGGCTCATTCAATTGGAAATTGGAGTGGCTTGTGCCATTTTTAATAGTAGAAAGTGAATTGAAGACAATTAACACCCCTGCCAAGCCCACCAATTCCGCAAACAGATTAAATCAAGAATTGAAAATAGCCATTTTGTTCACCGTAGTTGACATCCAGATATAGACTATGTTTTTGAGGAGGAAACTCCCCCAGAGCCTTCAGGGCAAGGGTTATAAGTTATGCCCTGAGGACATATAAGGTTTTTATAGAAGGCGTTGTCGTAGAAACTTCGAAAAAGGTTCATTCGACTGAAAATTCAAAGGGCTAGTGCCCGTTTTAATAGTCGAAAGTGATTGGAGGGCAACTAGCCCCCCCCACGCGCAACATCCCCCAAACACATCCAATCAAAATTTGGAGATATCAATTTTGTTCAGCGTAGTTGATTTCCACATAAAAATTATTTTTTTGAGGAGGACACTCTCCCACAGCCTTCAGGGAAAGGGTTGTAAGTTATGCCCTGGGGGCATATAAGGTTTTTATAGAAGGCGTTGTCGTAGAAACTTCAAAAAAGGCTCATTCCATTGGAAATTCAAAGGGCTAATGCTCTTTTTAACAGTCGAAAGTCATTGGAGGGCAACTAACCCCTCTCTCACGCCCACCTTTTCCCCAAACACATCCAATCAAAATTTTGAGAGAGCCATTTTATTTAACGTAGTTTTAAGTTCTGTAAATTATGTCTTTGAGGATGACAACCCCCTCACAGGCCTCAGGACAAGGGTTGTAAGTTATGCCCTAGAGGCATATAAAGTTTTTATAGAACGTGTTGTCGTAGAAACTTCCAAAATTCGATTAGAAATTGAAATGGCTAGTGTCCTTTTTAATAATCGAAAGTAATTGGAAGGCAACTAACACCCCTTCCACGCCCACCTTTTCCCCAAACACATCCAATCAACATTTTGAGATAGCCATTTTGTTCCATGCAGTTAAAGTTCGGGAAATTATACCTTTGAGCGGGACAGTCCCCCCACAGTCTTCAGGGCAAGGGTTATAAGTTATGCCCTGGGGGCATAAAACTTTTTTTTGAAATCTTTATCGTAAAAACTTGAAAAAGGGCTCATTCGATTCGAAATTCAAAGGTCTAATGCCCTTTTTAATAGTCGAAAGTAATTTGAGGGCAACTAGCCCCCCTCTCTCACCCACCTTTTCCCCAACCACATCCAATCAAATTTTTTATATAGCCATTTTGTTCAGTGTTGTAGATTTTCAGATAGAAATTAGGTCATTGATGAGGACACTCCCCACAGCCCTAAGGGCTAGGGATGTAATTTATGACCTGGGGGCAATAAAGGTTTTTACAGAAAGTGTTGTCGTACAAACTTAAAAAATGGCTGATTCGATTGGAAATACAAAGGGCTAGTGCTCCTTTTAAAAGTCAAAAGTGATTGAAGGGCAACTAACCCCCCTCTCACGCCCACCATTTCCCCAAACACATCCAATCAAAATTTTCAGATAGCCATTTTGTTCAACGTAGTCGAAAGTTCTGGAAATAAGGTCTTTAAGGATGACAACCCCCCCCCCCTCAGCCCTCAGGGCGAGGGTTTTAAGTTATGCCCTGGGGGCATATAAGGTTTTTATAGAAGGCGTTGTCGTAGAAACTTCAAAAAAGGTTCATTCGATTGAAAATTCAAAGGGCTAGTGCTCTTTTTAATAGTCGAAAGTGATTGGAGGGCAACTAGCCCCCCCCCCACGCTCATCCTCCCCCCAACACATCCAATCAAAATTTGGAGATATCCATTTTGTTCAGCATAGTTGATTTCCACATAAAAATTATTTTTTTGAGGAGGACACTCTCCCACAGCCTTCAGGGAAAGGGTTGTAAGTTACGCCCTGGGGGCATATAAGGTTTTTATAGAAGGCGTTGTCGTAGAAACTTCAAAAAAGGCTCATTCGATTGGAAATTCAAAGGGCTAATGCTCTTTTTAACAGTCGAAAGTCATTGGAGGGCAACTAACCCCTCTCTCACGCCCACCTTTTCCCCAAACACATCCAATCAAAATTTTGAGATAGCCATTTTATTTAACGTAGTTTTAAGTTCTGTAAATTATGTCTTTGAGGATGACAACCCCCTCACAGGCCTCAGGACAAGGGTTGTAAGTTATGCCCTAGAGGCATATAAAGTTTTTATAGAACGTGTTGTCGTAGAAACTTCCAAAATTCGATTAGAAATTGAAATGGCTAGTGTCCTTTTTAATAATCGAAAGTAATTGGAAGGCAACTAACACCCCTTCCACGCCCACCTTTTCCCCAAACACATCCAATCAACATTTTGAGATAGCCATTTTGTTCCATGCAGTTAAAGTTCGGGAAATTATACCTTTGAGCGGGACAGTCCCCCACAGTCTTCAGAGCAAGGGTTATAAGTTATGCCCTGGGGGTATATAAGTTTTTATTGAAATTTTTATCGTAGAAACTTGAAAAAGGGCTCATTCGATTTCAAATTCAAAGGTCTAATGCTCTATTTAATATTCAAAATTGATTTTAGGGTAACTCGCCCCCTTCTCTCGCCCATCTTTTCCCCAACCACATCCAATCAAATTTTTTATATAGCCATTTTGTTCAGTGTTGTGGATTTCCAAATAGAAATTAGGTTATTGATGAGGACACTCCCCCACAGCCCTCAGGGCATGGGTTGTAAGTTATGCCCTGGGGGGGCATATAAGGTTTTTATAGAATGCGTCGTCGTAGAAACTTCAAAAAGGGCTCATTTGATTGGAAATTGAAATAATTAGTGCCTTATTTGATATTCAAAATTGACTGGCACGCAACTAACACCCCTTCCACGCCAACCATTTCCGCAAATATGTCCAATCAAAATTTTAGTTAGCCATTTTGTTCCACGCAGTTTAAAGTTCAGTAATTTATACCTTTGAGAAGCACACTCCCCCCACAGTCTTCAGGGCGAGGGTTATAAGTTATGTCCTAGGGGCATATAAGGTTTTATTGAAATCTTTGTCGTAGAAACTTGAAAAAGGGCTCATCCGATTGGAAATTCAAAAGGCTAGTGCCCTTTTTAATAGTCGAAAGTGATTTAAGGGCAAATAACCCCCCTTTCACGCCCACCTTTTCCCAAAACACATCCAATCAAAATTTTTAGATTGCCATTTTATTCAACGTAGTTGAAAGTTTGGAAATTAGGTCTTTAAGGATGACAACCTATCCCCCCACAACCCTCAGGGCAAGGGTTTTAAGTTATCTCCTGGGAGCATGTAAAGTTTTTATAGAAAGCAATGTTGTAAAAACATCAAAAAGGACTCATTCAGTTAAATCTTGAAAGGGATAGTGCCCTTTTAATAGTCAAAAGTGATTGAAGGGCAACTAACCCCCTCTCAAGCCCCCCATTGCCCCAAACACATCCAATCAAAATTTTCAGATAACCGTTTTGTTAAACGTATTAAATAAGTTCTGGAAATTAGGTTTTTGAGGTTTACAACCCCCCCCCCCCCCTCAGCCCTCCGGGCGAGGGTTTTAAGTTATACTCTGGGGGCATATAAGGTTTTTATTGAAAGCGTTATCGTAGAAACTTCAAAAGGGCTCATTTGATTGGAAATTGAAAGGGCTAGTGCCTTTTTTAATAGTTGAAAGTGATTGGAGAAAGAATAACGCCCCTCTCACGCCCACCACTTTCCCAGACACATCCAATCAAAATTTTGAGATAGCCATTTTGTTTAACGTAGTTGAAACTTCTGGAAATTCGGTCTTAGAGGATGACAACCACCCTCAAAGCCCTTAGGGTAAGGGTTGTAATTTATGCCCTGGGGGGCATATAAGGTGTTTATAGGAAGTGTTTTCGTAGAAACTCAAAATGGGTTCATTCGATTGCAAATCAAAAGGCCTAGTGCCCTTTTTAATAGTCGAAAGTGATTGGAAGACTTGAAATTTTTATAGTAAAGATCGATGTGGGTATAATGTATGATTATTGTTGTTGTTTAGACTAGGGCACTTCATATCGAAGGAGTTGTCGTAGGAACTTAGAAAAGGTCTCATTTGATTGAAAATAGAGAGGGCTGATGCCCTTTTTAATAGTCGAAAGTGATTGGAGGGAAACTAATCCCCCTCCGACGCCCACCCTCACATTTGCCTTTATGTTTATAAACTAAATGTTGCCTTAAGATTAAATCAATATGCACTGTATTAATGCTAATTCCCAATAAGGTATCTCAGCAGTATCACAAGAACGACTGAGGGTATTATGTTCAAACTTTCGGGGCAGCTTCTGCTCTTAAAATTTAACCAAATCAAAATAGCGTAAGCGTATCCAAGCTATCAAAGAAAGTAAACAGATTTTTTTGCGAACGGTATCAAGTTTTCCATTTCAGGTCAACTAGAGGAGTAATGAAACTAAATTAAACACTACTATTTGTGTCCAGATTTTTAAGAGCGTGTATGTTGTTAAAAATTGCTGAAATTTTTCTCCAGCATACAAATAGCAGGCCAAACTATAAATTCTTAAAAAAGAACGAAAAGATTTAAAGTAATATTTTATTTTTCTCTGAAAAGACTATGTCAATATAAAACGAACAGAAATTAATTAAAAAACTTTTTCCACAAAATAAGTTTTTCAAAGAAAAGTAAAGAACTCCATTAAACCGAAAATGAGCAAAAATAAAATCAAATAATCTACCAAGCGTGAAACTACCACAAATCAGCATCGACAAATAAATGAAACCCAAAACGAACAGAAATTACCTTAAATAACCGAGTCGAGCTCAAAACGAGCAGATATTAACATAAGTTGGGCTCAAAACCCTTATGTCTTCCCAAGGCCAGAACATAATTTGCACTTTACTGAAAAAAATACAAATGAATGTTCATTATCAGTTTAATATATATATATGCTGATATTTAGTAATCAAAATGTTAATATTATTTGATTTATTAAAGTTATAAAAGTAAAAACATTTATATTTTTTTTCGGTAAAGTACAAATTATGTTCTGGCCTTGGGAAGGCATAGGGGTGGAAGGCATTAGGCCTATATTTATCAAACTTCTTCTTAACACCCTACACATTACCCTTAGTCCTTTACTCACCACCAGATCAATGTGATTTTACTGTCTACGATTCAATGAACCCTTGCAACCTAAATGCAAAAACTAACTTAGGATTTGCATATCTCTACCATTCATGTGAAAAAAAAACTTTCTAATATTCCACCTTATTCTCCACAACTATTACAGTGGACTTATCAGCATTTATTAGTAACTGATTCTTAACTTAATGGCCATGAATGAAACCTAACAATTTTTGCAGCTCATTTCTGCTTTTTACTACCAATACTGCATCATCTGTAAAAAAAGAGAGCAAACAAAGATGTACCCAATAGTCCTATATAGGTACTGCCCTACCCTACATTTTCGTGCATTGACGCCACTGCAATCCTAACTATGTTATAGCTACTCTACCTAGTAATATCTAAACAAATCTCCAAGGCAATCCTAGCTGTAGCAGGCTCTTAATAAGGAGCTCCCTTGCTATTGACAGCTCCTTTTGTAGATATAAAAGCTGCATTTAGCCAAAGTTCTCTTCCTCTAGCATATTACTTCTATCAATACACTTAAAATGAAGACCTGATCTACCACGCAATTATCCTTCCTAAAACCCGTCTGAATATCTATCATCATCTTCTGCAACTATAACCATTTATATAACTATGAACATAGTACCTTACAAAAAAGCTTATAAATGTTATTCCCAATACTAGTACACTCGCAATTACTATCTACTAGCCCACCTTCTTTCTTACGTAACAGCACTAAAATAAAAGATGACCATTCCTCAGCCCAACATGGTTGAGTCAAGAACGCTGAATGTAAGAAGCTTATAATAGACATAATCCAAACTCCACTCAACTTTCACAGTTTCAGTGGTATTTCATCTGTTGCTGGTGCCAATCCTCCCTTTGTTTTCTGTTCTCTATGTTATATGTGTGCATTAAATCTCATCTGAAGAAGAATTATACACAAATCATGCAAAATTTTTTGTTTCTGGTCACTTATTTTTTTGAAGAATCTTTTTCAGGAAACAAGAACTCTATATTTCAGAAGCAAACTGAAATGAAAGTTGGAAAATTCAACATTGAAGTCAAACAAAATTCATCGTGGAGATCCTATTTTTATTTTTAATTGGCAGTATTTTTAAATCAATTGTGGTACATTTGTATTGACTGCATAGTTTACACCTGATGCGAATCCGACATCACTAAATTCAATGCGGATTCATATAGAAATCGTAATTTTGCTTTAGATTTTTGACATTAGTGTGGCACATCTTTCAAAGGATAAAGAATTGCTTATTTACGAAATTTGACTTAATCAGAGTTGAAATACAATTTTTTTTCCATCTCAAGCAAAAGGTCGCAGTGCAAAAGTTATTATTACGAGAATTTACAAATATGTCAGAATTTTCATAGCTTAGCTTATTATGAAAATTACATTTTGATTCCAAATTTTGCACAACTGAACAATGCTAAATCTGTATTTTGTAGTTTCAATATGACCTACTTTGTGGCATACCATATGGCATAAAAACAAACTTATGGAAACAATACTTGTGTATACCACAATTCACAAGTTTAATTGTAATGAAATTAAAAACAAATTAATTTAATCACATACTGAAATTAAAATTATATGCTATAAAACTTCACAAAAATGCACTTTGTAATTCAGTGCAAAAACTGCACTGACTGTAAAGTTTGAAACTTGGGAGAATTTAGTATTAGTCTGTTTAAAATATCCACAAGATGTGAGAAAGAATACAAAAATTAGAACGCTAGAAAAAAGGTTCTCACCAAATCCTACAAGCATTTATTTGTAATTGACGGATTATTTGTTTTCTATTTTTTGCATCTTATTTAGCATGCCTCTAATGTTGGCTGGAATAAATATCCTAAAGCACAAAAATTGGCCTATTCAAACCATCTTTTATTTCTAATGAACTGCATGCAGGGGCGTCCCGAGGGGGGCCGTAGGCGCCTCCCCCCAACTTTTTTGGTATTTGGTAAAACAATCGCCAAAGGCAAAAATTTCGGCAGAATTTTTGAAAAATTCCTGATTTCTGTAAAAAATTCTGCAGAAATCAGGTAGCGATTCGAGGAAATCTATAAAGTTCGCCCATAGATTTATAATTTTAAATAGATACCAGATCTCTTATGAAACCACTTGGTAAATCAGAGCTCATCAGAAACAGTCTTTGGCGGCAAAAACAACTAGGTACGTGGACATAGTAGGGGCTGTCGTGATAATCTTCTTTGAAAAAGGCATTGGCGACAGTAGTAATTTTCACAGTAAAGGAAATACACAGACTTTAATAAAAATATTTTAGGAGAATGGTAAACCTTCATTCACAGAAGGGAGAGGGGGTAGTCTGCATGTTTTTTTTTCTGATAAATCACTTTTATATTGCTAAACATTGACCTTATTACTATGTATCTTTGGTATACAATTGAATTTAAAAAAAAAAACAAGTTTTTTCAACTGAAATTAAGAAGCAACATAAAAATTTAAAACAAACAGAAATATTTACTTACATGAGGGGGGTTGCTCCTGCCCCAATACCTCTTTCTTTGCGTTAAATTTTGACCTTTTCAGAACTTTTGAAAAGGGTTATTATTCTAATTAAACAGCCCTTGTGTTTAGGAGTACTTTTTTTTAAGAATTGGGACAAAAAGGTAAAAGGAAAACTTTAGCGTAAATAGCTAGGTATTAAGGTGGGGGCCATCCCCCTCATATACGTAATATTTCCTGTTCGTTTTAAGTTTTGACGTTCCTCCTTACTTTCAGTAGAAAAAACTTGTTTTTTTTAAATTTCATTTCTGACTGTCATGAAATAATGACGGGAAATCCGGTTCCCCCTCCATGGAAAGTTCTTCCCACATGAAATAGCTCCCCCCCCCCACCATCGCCAGGAAAATTTCTTGTGGACAATTCCAGATGAATTTTTTTTCGTAGCGGACTTTCATTTGAAAGAATTTATGTTTGTTTTTAAGATCATGCAGGAAATCCCCTCCTCTATGGAAAAGATTTCCTCCAAATACCCCACCCCCCTAGGATAAAGTTCATCCTTCAGAAAATTCCCGCTGGCGAATTTATTCCATGGAAATCCTCCCCTACAGAGATACTCTAGACAATTCCAACCCGGTCAAAATTTCCCCCCAGACAATTTCCTTAACATCTCCGCATCTAAAAAAATATCATAGAGAAGCATCTTATAAAAAATAATATACATGTGGAAGTGCAAATTAGGCTTGTCACCAAGTCTTTTCTTGCAACCAGTAATGCAAGATGAAATAACCGTTCTCAATGAAAAGCACAAGGAACTTGCAAAATCCCAAAGTGGACAGGTGTCTATGTAATAATATGTCTATGAGTTCGCCCCCCCCCTCCCCAATGAAAAGAGGCTCGGGACGCCCCTGGCTACATGGCAAGACGGATTAGTTTTAATGGCTTTCATCCATCAGTTTTATTGCTAGATATGTATTTACTCTGCACAAGGTAAGACAAAATAGCCTGGATTTGGGCAAAAAATTGTTTAGAACATCAAAGCTGCTGCAGATCACATTTACATACATGACATAAGAAACTAAATTCAGATTTATTGGCTATAAATAATAATTTTATAAATCTTTTTAAAGAAAATCATTTGTAGTGAAAAGCTTAAATACATTGTTGTTGTATTTTATTGTCTGTTTTCCATGAAATATTTCTGTAGCATTCCTGTTTTTTTTTAAATAACAAATGGCGTCTGGGACAGCCATTCATTTGCAAAAGAGCTTGATCAAATTCTGAAACTAAACCAAAACTTTAACAAAGAAGAATATATAAAGAAGGGATTTGGTTAGGTGAACACTGATAAGCTGATCATCCCAACTGCACCTGGTCACTAAACAACAATGAAAACAACTTCAATCCTCAACCCTGGAGGTTCACAAGGAAGAAGCCTTAGATTGAATCCTTAGACTGTTTTCTCTCTTCCCTACCTTTTCATAATCACCAATTCTCTGTAAGCAATTTTCAGTTCATTTTGTCCTGTATTTTTGGTGGCTGGGTAGTAACATCACTAATATCTTGCATTCATTATCTCTTCGGCTGGTCTTGGACTCCAGACTTAATATTTGAATTGGCACTTCCAAGGTTTTTGGCAACAAAGGGAAATATAATAATAAAAAACTATGCAAGTTATTTTACACCTTTCCTAACCATTCCATCTTGAATCTTTCTGGGTTCTTTTTTCAATTTTGAAAAAGAAGGATAATTCTTCTCTACAGGTTCAAGAGTATTGGTTTTCATCAATTTTACTCTTTCTTCCACTTTGACACCATAATAGGAAAATTGTACAAAATTTGGAGTGTGTGAAGCTTTTGCAAAGGTTACTGAGGCAAGTAGAAACATATCAAACATTAATTCTTGTCACTTCTGTCATTTCATGACTTGTCATTTCATTTCATGGATATACTTTTTTAGTGATTAATTAAAAAAAAAACTTTTTCCCCAATATAAGTTTTTCAAGGGAAAGTAAAGAACTCCATTAAACTAAAAATGAGCAAAAATAGATTCAAATAATTTATCAAGCATAAATCTGCCACAAATCAGCATCAATAAATAAATGAAACCCAAAACAAACGAAAATTACAATAAATAACCAAGTCAAACTTGAAACAAGCGGAAATTAACATGATTAGGGCTCACAACTCCTATGCCCTCTCAAGGCCAGAACATAATTTGCACTTTACTGAAAAAAAACAAATGAATGTGCATTGTCAGTTATCATGTTAATTTCTGTTTGTTTTGAGTTTGACTTGGTTATCTATTGTTTCAACTGGATATCCTTCCCTACTTGAAACATTGCAGATGTGGTTTTTTGACAACCTGGATGCATAAAGTCTCTTTGGATTTTATTTAACACCCCTCTTAGCATTCCATGAAAATTTCCACTTAATACCCATAATCATTCCTGAGATCAATATAGATATGCTCAGATACAACCTTTTAACAATCTTGATGCACTATACTATTTTGACTAGCAGAGATGCAACTAAATTCTTTTAATTCAGTTCAATAGTTTTAGTTGTAGCAGTATTTACAGTCACAATTGCAGCAGCAGTACTAATAGTTGTAGTCACAG
Source organism: Artemia sp. Qi Xiang Cuo (assembly GCF_049724085.1). NCBI lineage: Eukaryota > Metazoa > Arthropoda > Branchiopoda > Anostraca > Artemiidae > Artemia > Artemia sp. Qi Xiang Cuo. The sequence goes on along the minus strand of NC_142797.1, from coordinate 50,289,195 downwards.
TTACAAGCAGTAGCAGTTGCAGTCAGAAGCTGCAGCACTTGCAGTCACATGTTGTTTGCAAGTAGTTGCAGTTGTAAGTTGTAGGGATTGCAAATAGCCTCAGTTGCAATATAGGCTTAAGTACTTGCAGTTGCCAGTAACTATAGTCAGAAGCAATCACAGTTGCAAGGAATGACAGCTGTAAATAGTCACAATTGCAATTATAAGTAGCCTTAGTCACAGTCATAAGTAAACACACTCACTAGTATTTGTAGTCACAAGTAGTTACAGTCACAAATAGCTACATACGGCTAGTCAAATGGGTGCATAAAACTGTCTGTACACAATTCCTCTGGTAAATATTTAAAAAGTCTTCGTCAGAGGCATTGCTATAGTTAAGAGCCATAAGGCTCCATTATATTATTATATTTTTTTCTTCCAGAGGCACTTCAAATGGAAGGGGTGGCTGTATAAACTTCAGAGAGGGTTCGTTTGACTGGGAATCGAAAGTTATAGCACACTTTTTGGCAATTAATTAAAGAGACGTTCTGAAAAAGAAGTTTTTCAAAGAAAATTGAAGGCAATTTTAAACTTAAGCTCAGCAGATACAAATACCTGTAAAAATTCAAACTCAAAACAACTAGAAATTACTATTAAAGAATAAGTGAAACCCAAAACGAACGGAAATTAAATAAACAATCTTAGCAAAAAACATACAACAAGTAATAATATAAGTGAATAAATAGATCTTAAAGCGAGTAATGCTTAAATTGAATATGCAAATAAAGTTTGAAGCAAACAAAAATCACTACAAACAAGAGTTGGGTATCGCCTCCTTCTCTCACTGTAAAAGTCTAAAACCTACTGCGACATTGGCGCTTTACTGAAAACAAATTTTAATACAAATATTTTCTTTTGTACTTAATATTGAAAATAAACATTAAAATTATAGTAAAATTTTGAACTGATGAGCTTTCAGCAATTAATATCATTATACATCAAATATCCAGTTTAATTTATTAGTTCTTTTTAAATTTGTTCAAATTTTTGATTGTTAAATACCGGCTGGGCTCTGGTTATTTCTTGCTATGGTCTCTATGATCATGGCTATGGGCCAACCATATTTCATAAGGCCTTTCCTGACAACATTCTTCGTCAACAATCCGTTCTGGCAGGACATTGTTGACCAACAATCGTCTTCTATCCATCAACAGAGGTTTTGTTGATGAACATTGTAGACGAAAACGGAAAACAATTGGAATTCTTGTTTGTCAGACTTGTTGAGGGGAATTTCAAGGATAAATACTGTGCGGAGAATTTTTTTATTTGTTCTTACAATTTTAGAAGAGAAAAAACAATTAGTCTGAGAAGCTCAGTAAATGCAATCACACTTAGATGATTATATACTATCCCTGCCTATGGTTTAAGTTTAATCGCATAGATGGCTTAAGAGTTATATGCATGTTCTTATACATAGTAGCCTGGGACATATATGCATTTTTTTTTTCTTTTTTCGGGTGGGGGTAAATCTTTAGAATGTCATAATAAGAAGTAAATTCCATGGTCGTTATGGCCTCCCCCAGGCCACTTAGCATGTCCCCAGGTGGCAATAGGGGAACGCCCTACAGATATGTAGGGTACCTCCATAGGAGGCACTGACCAAGGAGGAACCTTTTTCCTGGGGGTCCAAAATAGAAGCCGGGGCACCCTCACCTGGGGCCATAAATACAGGTGGAGGAGGAAGGCCCCTCAAATCTACACTCAAAAGGGCCCACTGGTTTGTCCACAAGTCCCATGAGTTACAAACCTTCTCCCAGTAATGGGTTAAATTGCATGGTGATGCAGAACACTATCGCGGGAGAATCCTCTATAGGAGGACAACTGCGGCAGGGCGTCCAATCCAGATCTATGGACAACGGCCTCAGCAAAGGGCTGCCTCGACCCTTTTGGGGTACCTGCAAGACTGGGGACCTTGCGGTCAACTCTATTCCCACTTGAGGAGTGGCGCCCTTCGAGGAAATTATAGCCTAGTAAACGACACGGCATTCGCACGGGATTCTGACTAATGGACAATTCTTCTGAGCTTGGTATGTTTTGACAGGCGTCTTCGGGCTGAAAAACCTCTTCCTAGTTGATTTATCTATTATGGGCTGCATCCCCTTAGTAGCATAATATTTGTAGGCATGAATATATAATGAGTCGGAGATAATAGGCTTGAGATTGTCTGTGCAGGATTTCGACTCTTGTTGATAGAAGAGCATGATAGAAGTGCTGAAAACCATGTTGTGACCAAGATGGGCCCAGGATTGCACAAAGCCTCCATTCGAGGAGGTCCCAGGGACTTCTTGCTGTCCGGTTCTAAGCCGGCTTAAGCACTTCAGTGTAGACTTGAGAAGATATGTGATCCCCGTCCTGCACTGGTATCCGGAATCATTGCTTTTCCTGAGGCGAAAATAATTTCAATGATTTAAAGAACATGACAATTGGAACTTGGAATGTTACGACGTTAAAAAATTACCATCGTATCAACATTTTGACTGACGAATTCAGACGATTCTAACTGGACTTATTGGGAGTTTCAGAAACTCATATGCCAGGGGTAGGAAGCATGAAATTAGGTGATACAGAATTTGTTTACTCAGGCAGGAAGGATGGGGTACATGGACAGGGAGTAGGACTCAAGATAAAAAAGGAAGGTGTTAAGTCTTGTTTAGACTGGGAAGGTATTAATGATATGAATAATAATCGCTAATTTTACGACTAAAAGTTCATGGTATTACTCATAGTAGTATATGTCCCTGTAGAACCGACTGACGGAGATACTAGTGACTCATATGAAATTTACTTACTGTTAAAGGAGCAAATAGACAGGATACGTGGAAAAAATATTACGTTTTTACTAGGAGGTTATCACGCTCAGGTTTGTAGAAACAGGGATAAATAGTATGCTAGCAGATTTACATTGGGTGTAAGAAAAGAAAACAGTATTGGATACAGACTTTTGCAATTTTGTAGGTATAACAATCTAGTTATAACCAATACGGTGTTTGGTCATAAAACGGCTCATAAGTTAACATGGCATTCACGTGATGCTATGACAGAAACCTTATTGATTATGTTATTGTAAACCGAAGACTGGCAGGATCAATACAAGATACTAGGGTATATAGGAGTGCCGTTATTGATGTTAAAAGTAAAGATCACAATCTATTAGTGTAAACGGTTAATTTAAAGCTGAAGTATTGGAAGGGTAACTACCTTCTGGGAAGTTATGATGTTGGAAGACTTCAGGATGAGAATTTGAGAGAAACTTTCTAGGAACAGTTGAATACTAAACTTGAGAATTTAAAATTTGATAATGTGGAAGATGATTGGAATAATTTTAGAAAAATTATTTGTGAAGCTGCTGAAGGTGTCTTAGGGAAGAAAGCTAGAACTACAGCTAAGAATATCAGTGAAAAAGCTTTATGTTTAATAGAAAGAAGAAATATCTGAGTGATAGATCATATGAAAACAAAAGGAATGTAAGGAAAGTGGAGAAAGCATTTTTTTTTTTTTTTTTATTAACAAATGGGTCACAAAAAAAAACAACATACAAATCTCCATATAATGCTAACAAAATAAAACTGCATATAATACCAACAATATCAAATTAGGTCCCGACATTAAAATATGAGCTAAGGAAGTGTGAATTGGAGGCAATAGATAAAATTGCCAAAGATCTGGATGATGCACCTAAGCATCCTATAAGTAAAATCTTTTACTGGATTGTTAAAAAATTGAGAGGGAATAGCCAATCCAAACCTGTCCCAGTTAAAGATAAGAATGGTGCCACAATTAGCGATAAGGAAAGAAGTAAAGTGAGATGGGCCAAACATTTCGAGATTTGCTTAACCGAGATAGAGTTGCAGGAAAAGATATAGAGGAAAAAGGCTCTGAGGTTAGAAATAAGTTACTGAAGATTATGAATACGATTTTTTAAAAAGGGGAAATACCTAACGATTTTACAAAACCTTAATTAAGCCACTTTATACGAGAATAACACTGCTGCAGTTAAGGTAGGAAATGAGGTTAGCAGCTGGTTTTGTATTAAATCAGGAGTTAAGCAGAGTTGTGTTCTATCCCCCTTTATATGGATTATTTTGATGGATTTTGTCTTAAGGAGCACAGGAAAGGCAATGGGAGACCACGCAATCAAATGGGGAGGAAAGTCTCCTGGACTTAGATTATGCTGATGATTTAAGCATCCTAGATGAAAGTGTGAGCAAAATGAATGAAGTTTTAGAGGTTTTGCGAGTTCAGGGTGCTAGAATAGGTATGAAAATTAATCTTAAGGAAGACTAAGTCACTAAGGCTAGGAATAAGTGAAGATGAAAAGGTGACGTTTTGCGAGTTCGGGGTGCTAGAATAGGTTTGAAAATTAATCTTAAGAAGACTAAGTCACTAAGGCTAGGAATAAGTGAAGATGGTAAGGTGACGTTGGATAATGAAAAGATTGATCAGGTGGGCAGCTTCACTTACCTTGGTAGTCTTATTAGTAAAGATGGTGGGAGCAGTGAAGATGTTAAAAGTAGAATAGCCAAGGCTCAGGGTGTTTTTTCAGTTAAAAAAAAGTTTGGAAGAATAGGAAGATAAGACTGCAGACCAAGATTAGAGAATTGGAAGCTGCAATGATGAAAGTGCTCAGATTTTGCTTTGAAGTAATGGCGCTCAGAACAGTGGATGAAGATTTACTAGAAGATTTCAAAAGATATTACTTAAGGATTGTTCTGGGTACCCAGCTGACTGACTGTATTTCAAATAATAGGCTATACAAAAAATGTGGTTCAATACCACTCTCTGGGGCTATAATGAAAGAAAGGTTGAGGTGGCTGGGGCACGTTGTGCGGATGAAGGATGACAGATTGCTGAAGATTGTTCTTTTTGGCCAACTGTCTGGGGCTAGGCGGAAAGAAGGTCGTCCTCGTCTGGGGTGGGAGGACGTCATAAAGAAGGATTTAAAGGAGATGGGAACTTCGTGGGCGCGTGTCAAAAGGGAAGCTTAAATAGATTGGGATGGAGGAGGAGCGTGCATAGCTGTGTTGGCCTCAAGCGGCTTGGTGCTGCGGTGAGTTGTTAGTAGTAGTAGTCTTGGGTTTGATTTATTTATTGATGCTGATTTGTGGTAGTTTTATGACTCCTATTTGTTGCAGCTCTGTGGATAAACATTTGTTTTATTTTAATTTCTGTTCTTTGTCTGGGTTTTATTTATTCTTGCATAGTCGTTTCAAGTTTGATGTATTACACAAAAATATATCTGCATATTTCTGCATTCAATTTAACTCTTTTCCTAGGCAATTTGATAAAATACCCAAAAAAATTTTTAGTCAATGAGATTCCTGCTTAATTCCTTTTTTGTATGCTCATTCAAGATATACTAATAAATTCACTCACGAAAGCACTCCCTCCACCTGAAGATCCCATGCATATCAGGGGGAAGGGTGCATTTGCAATTGTTATTATATTTGGAAAGAGCACACAAAAAGGAATCAAGAAGTATGTTCACCTTGTCACTGTGTCAGTTCTGTAGTCTTGCATGTACTGACCCTTGCTTTATATTACTAAATTAAGGTAATTTTTGAGTTTTGTCCTGTTCTGAACTAAACACTCAGCTATAATAACAAAACATGACAGCAATAACATTATATTTTGAATTGAGAATTGCATGGTAGCCTAGGCAATTTTTCTTTTTCCTGATAGCTAAATACTGTCCAATACTACATTTTTACCCACAAAAAATGGCCAATCCACAAAATCAGCAAATTTTTAAATATAGCCAAGGTCTATATTTTGCCCTGTCATTGAGGGCTGGGATGTAATCAAAACAGCAGTAACTATAATATTTGGACAGAAAACTGAACAGAGAACCAAAGGTAAATATGCAATTTTCAATGTAATTTAGCTAGGATGAAAGTAAATATATTAGTTGATGCCTTTTTATGCTCTTTCTTAATTCAATAGATTCTTCTGGGGGAAACTACATTTTGAGCCCTAAAAGGGCTCACAAAAGCCCATAGTATCCAAACGTTTAAAAAGATGTTTCTAAGGAAAACTGGCTAGTGAGGAAAATTGACATTTGCAGCTGATTTAGTAATGGTAAGTTATATTTTTGGTACTTATTAAGAATCTGGTAAACACACGAGAAAGACCACATCAAATTCTCAAAGATACTTTATGAAAAATAGGTCTTTGCTGCCTTGTGAGGTATTGTTCACTCTATGACAAAGATTTGAACTTTAGTTTTTTGGGGTTGAAGGGACAAAAAAAGGTAGGGGTAAGTGGTATATGCAGGGACGGGGTGTAAGGTGGGACATGGTACTTATCTGTCATCTAGCATTCTTTAAAAAATTCAATAGTCACCTAGTATAGTTCATTCAATGGTGGACATGACAGTTCTATCATTTTAGTACGTTGCTATTTCGTTTTTGAGAAAATCGACTTCAAAGTTTCGGCTATATCCCCAAAAAAATATTTGGGCAATAGTTTTTTGTGTTTTATTTTTTAATGGTTTGCAGAAACTGTGTATGTAAGATAGCAAACGAAAGCTAAAACATAAGACCATGTTGTGTGGCCATCTTGTGAAAAAACATGCAACAATAAAAAAAATCGGACACAACTTGCAAGTGGAGGTCGCATGGTATATACTGGGACAAGGACAAGTTGTATGTAGTGGGACATGAAACACCACATGTTGGAACCTTCGGTTCTTGTTTTTTAAGATAAATGTTCTTTCTTTTTCTCTTTTTTGGGTTGTAATTATCCCCTTTCCTCCTTGTGGCAATCTTTAATTTTCTCTTAGTAGTGGTTACACCTTTTTCTTTTTCTTTAATTGCAAGGCAGTTGAAATCACAAATTGTAACTGTGTACTTCTCAGGGTGAGTCAATATTGGTCAAAATTGACAGGGAGAGAAAAGGGTAATGAAGTTGATTCATTTGAGTTGATGTTGCAACTGCCGAGGGCTTGGATTGGCTGGAAATAGCATGTTTACAGATAGAATCCACCCACAGCCCATAGGCGGCTTGGCTGTTCTAGGGGCAAGGTTTCATAATTATCTTCAGTTCTTATATTGAGTTCAGAGAATACAGTAAGAGTTCTTTTCTCTCTCTCTCTCTCAGCAATACCACCTCACTGCAGCCACAGGTTGCAGCCATTGGACATTTGCATGTATTTTCCCTTCAAATGCCAATACAACAAGGCTATGGACAGCTGGATGCTATCCAACCTAGGGAAGACCATGACAATATACGAGACTGCATCTCTTGTTGACCAAAGCCTCCCTGTATCTTTCACACCAAACAGCATAATGAGGGGCTTCAAAAAGGCAGGGAAATGGCCCTACAACCCAGACATCTTTACAGAAAAGGATTTTCTAACCTCTGCTGTAACTGACGGACCTGTACCTGATGCTTTGGATTCAGTTGAAACTGGAAGCAGCCTGGCCAAAACCCCCAGTACAAGTGGGCCTGAACAATCCTCTACACCTGTTTCAGTTGCTGTGGCGCCAGGACAAGTTTGGCCATACCCTAAAGCCAAGCCACTTGTACTGAGTGGCAGGAAGAAAGGCTCTACAGAGATACTTACTGGCACTCCTGTGAAAAGACAGATTGAAGAACAAGAAGCCGAAAGAAAAGATAAGAAAGTACGGGGTGGCAAGGCTAGAGCAAAAGTTGGGACTGTTGGAAGAGATGAAAAAGCAAAAAAAGACCAGACAACAAAAAAGTTATTTGCGGATTCAGAAGGAAGGGATGATGAAAAAATGATTCTTGATGATGACAGTGATGAGTCAATGAAACTATGTGAATTGGAAGATGAAAGTGAGAAAGAGGAAGAGGTCTTTGACAGTGTCTCTACAGGAGATTTTGTTAAAGTTGTTTATGCAGGAGAGTATTTTGCTGGGTCTGTCCAAGAGAAAAACGAGAACAGTGTCAGTGTCATGTGCATGGCCAGTCTAAGAAAGTGGAAGTGGCCAGATCAAGAAGACTCAATATTTTATCCAAGGGAAGATATTTTGAAAAAGTTATTGCCTCTAACTCCAGCACCTAGTACAGCTTCCAGAGCAGCATCATACTTTTTGTTTGCTGACTGGTAGTCTAGTCTTATGCCTAAGATATTTTCACTTTTGAAGTTGAATTTTTAATATAGTTTTTATATAATGAATAGTCAAGTTTTCTACCAATACATGAATCTTTTTACTATATCCCAGAGTATACCACCTCGCGTCCCAAGATGTACCCCCCCCTGGTCCTTAGTGGGACAAATGGTATAAGCAGAGACTCCCCCCTTTTTTTCTTCTAGCTATACAAGAAGAATATGGAAAAATCACAGTTTATGCTGCAGTTATGGGGCTTTCATTTGAGCCATAAACTATTTTTCTACTTCAATTTTAACCATACATTTTGGAGGTTTTCCAAAATCCGTCCCTGCATATACCACTCTCCCCTACCTAGGTTAGGTAATATATTTCATATATGCTATGCTTTTCCCCCACAACCCCCCTAAAGTGCAAATATATAGCCCAAATTTGTTCATAAACTATTATATTTTCATCCTATCTTGTTTTATTTCATTAGCATTAAAAAAACTTCACTTCTTGAGTGTTTACCAGTTTTTTCTTAGTCTTAATAGTAAAATGTTGTTATAATATTAGATTTGCAGAAATTTTTAAAAGAGACAGAAACCAAATGAAACTCAGAGAGGAAAGAAAATGACAAAATGAAAAATAAAGTAAAAAAAAGGGAAAAAAACAAGGATTTTGTCAGACAGCGGAAAGCCATGAAGAATGAGAAATAAGCAAATATTTCGACAAGAACATCCGCCAAGTCATCCTCAGTGCCAATCAAAAAAGAAAAAGAAAAAAAACGAAAATCTAACCTTTCAAAGTTTACCTGACAGACAGAACAGACACTAAATAAAAACCAGGCAGGAATCAATGAAAAAGAATTTACCAAAATGATTGAGCAAGACAATCCTTTGTCTTGCAATAGTTTTAGCTGGTCTACAGTTTTGTTTTTCATTAGAAATGCAAATATGTTCTTTTAAGTTATACTGGGCAAAAATATTAATTCAGTCCTTCAAAATTAAAATGTTATAAATTGGGCTTAATGAATTATCTCCAGTATCTCTATTTAGTGCTAAATTTTCGTTTAAGTATTTTTTTTATCTCAATTACCTCTTTAAAAGTTTGTGGTAGGCCATTTACAGTTGATATTAAGGTTGCCTTGTCAAAATTTGCATATCTAATGAAAACCAAAACTGTAGACCAGCTAAAACTATTGCAAGGCAAAGGATTCTTGCTCAATCATCTTGGTAAATTCTTTTTCATTGATTCCTGCCAGGTTTTTATTTAGTGTCAGTTCTGTCTTTGTTGGGTAAACTTTGAAAGGTTAGATTTTCATTATTTTTTTATTTTTTTTGTTTGGCACTGAGGATGACTTGGCAGAGATCCTTGTCAAAATATTTGCTTAATTCTTCTTCCTCATGGTTTTCCACTGGCTGACAAAATCCTTGTTTTTTCACCTTTTTTGATTTTATTTTTCAGTTTGCTATTTTCTTTCCTCTCTGAGTTTCATTTGTCATGTATAGCCAGTGTGGTCTAAGAGTATATTTAGAGACAGAAACCCTCAAAAATGACAATAGTTTAGCAAATGTGCCAAAATGTGAAATGCTCTTCTCAAGCAGCATTCATAAGCATGCATAGCTAGAATCCCATGTCTAGCCAGAATTTAATGTCTAGGCAACAACTGTTCACAAGTAAAATTTGGTGCTTAGCTATAACTACAAATTTAGTTTCTAATTGTCAATTCTAGCCAATCAAGAGAGCTTATGCGGGCAAAACTTTCAAAATTCTAATCCCTAATATTAATGTCACAATATAATAGGTAAGACGAACCTAACAATTTCCTTAGTGCGCTTCACTATTATGTCTACTGTTGTATATTGGCCTAAAATGAAAAAAACAATTAATGAGAAAACAAAAATTTAATTTCAGTTGGAGAAAATGTAAACATAACTAATGAAAATACTGGAACTTGGCACACTCTGAATGGCTGTAATCAAAAATCTTAGACATTGAATTCCAGAGTCTAGAACTGAATGTCTAGCCAAGTGGCTTGTCTAGCATGTCAAGCAAAGTGCTGAATTTTAATTGTGAACAGTCATTGCTTAGACATTGAATTCTGGCTAGACATGTGTCTAGACATGGCATTCTAGCTAGACACACTTGTGAATGCTGCTTTAATCTTAATAGCCTAGTAAAGTGTTATTATGAAAATAAATTTAAATAAATTTTTTCAAAGCCAAAAATCCCTCAGTTTTGCCAGTTGCCAGTGATGTCAGTTTTGCTGTGATATCATTTTCAGGAGTCTTAGGCTCTTCTTACAAATTCCTGAAAATTAGTTGTCAAAATAACATTTTACTCTTAAGACTAGGCAAAAATAATAGTTACCATTACTGAATCAGCTGTAAAGGGCTGGGCACATGTAGCTGATTTTGGGAACTGATTCCCAAATCAGTGCTGATTTTAAGAGAAATTGGTGTTGACTTGAGTTTGAAAATTTTCTTGTTTTCAGTGCTGATTTACAAAATCAGTGCCAACTTTCATCATGATCATCACAAAAAAAATAGGGATACAAATAAATAGTCAGCCAGAAATATCTGTGGTGAAAAACCCCACTAGTGAGCTGAGGACTAAACTGGAAACTACGCCAAGATCAATCATGCAACTATTAATAAACTTCAGTTGACTATTTGTGTCCATGATTTTTTGTTTTGAAAATTTTGCATTATAAATTTTTATTTCAACAGATTTTTCTTACCACTATTGTTTGTCTACTGATGCTGAAATTGGTTCCTGAAATCAGCTATGTGTGCCTAGCCCTTAACTGACAATTTTTTCTCACTAAATAGTTTTTTTTAGATACATGTTTTTAAAACTTTGGTTATTATGGACTATTCTGCCTAGAGAACTAACTGGAGAGAAGGAAACATGTTAAGAAAACAATTCTTATATTATGATATGCAGAATAAACTTAGTTAACAGATTGTGCATGCATCCTTGCTATTCTTTACCCCCCCCCCCCTAAAGTACAAATATATAGTCTGAATCAAATATTTTCTATCTTAAGAAAACAGTTCTTACTTCATAATATGCAGAATAATCATAGTTAACACATTTTGCTTGCAGCCCTGATATACTTTACCCCCCCCCCCCCTGATGTGCAAATATGTAACCCAAATTATATATTTCCTAACTATTTTCCAAATGTGTCTCAGTTGGGTGAATTTTTACCAAATCATATTATTGACTTACAAATAAAGTGAATATACTACTCAATGCATTTTTTTTATGCTCTTTCCAAACATAATGATCATTTTTGTCAGAAATGAATCTTACCCCCACCCCTATATATACCAATTCAGGGTATATATTTGCACATTAGGGGGGTGGGAGTAAAGTTTAAACTTACCTCCCATTCACATCAGAAATAAAATTTGCCCTTACCCCCCTAATGTGCAAATATATACCCTGAATTGGTATATATAGGAGTGGGGGTAAAATTCATTTCTAACAAAAATGATTAGCCTATTATATTTTGAAAGAGCATACAAAAAGGCATCAAGTGGTATAGGCCTATTAACTTTATTTGTAAGTCAATAATATGATTTTGTAAAAATTTACTCTCAGTTGTTTCAACCCATGCACCTGTGAATTGAATCATCTGTGACAAAGCAAAAACTGGAAAAAAAAGGTAAAGATGGCAGAATGCATTAAAAATATATAATTTTGGCTATATATTTGCATATTAGGGAGAGTCGGGGATGAGGCTACATTCAAAATGGTTAACTATGATTATTCTGCATATTATGAAGTAAGAATTGTTTTCTTAACATGCCTTCTCTCCAGTTAGCCTAGTTCTCTAGGCAAATACCGGCCTTAATATAGGCTAGCTTGGCCAGTTCATTTGATATGGAGTGCTTCCTAGTTTAAGATAACATAGACCTTTGTAATTAAACCAAAAAAAACAAAGCAGAAGAAATTTTAAGTAATACCTGTTCTGTGCACAAGATGATGTCTAGAACTGTTCTGTGCACAATTTTTAAAATCATTTGCCATAATATCGGCAGACGTAGCTGATTTTGGGAACCGATTTCAGCATCACTTCAGCGTCGATTTCAGCATCAGATTTCAGTGGACAAATGATTAGCTGCGTTCGTTTTGGCCGTTCGTCGTTCTTAGTTCTATGAAGATGTTCTCGGTTTTCCTCTTAAATTTCGTTTTATTTTGCCGTTCTAAGAATGTCGTTCTTAGAACGTCGTTTAGCTGAAAAAATGGCTTATAAGAGCTTCCTTAATTTCAAACCACAGATAGAATTTCAATCGACCAGATAGAATTTCAACCGCAACGAAAATGGAAACGATAGTTCTGAATTCAGCAAAACAAGCATTAGAGTTACAAGGGGGGAAAAGTGATTCTGACAAAGAAATCAAGCTAGAAACTGTAGCAGACAATGTGACATCAGGAACCTCCCAGCTATGTTTTGCATCAGCTGCTAGGGAATTTTTTAGAGCTGACATAGAATAAAATTAAAGCTGTGCATTTGCTTTGCAGAAAATTTTTCTTAAAAAAATACTACGTTTAGAAAATGATGCAAATATTTATATTTCTGATTCAGTAAACTTGATTTTAAATCACTGTTGTATTAAAATATTTTAGAAAGAGTCTAAACCAACCATGGACAAATTTCTGTTGAATGATTTGGGAGATACTTTAATACCAACTTTAATTAAAATGAAGTTGCCATCAAGCCAGGGCTAATTGGAGGGCAAATCTGGCATCAGCCTTTTTCAGGATCGTATAAAGATTATGTCATTTTACTAATTGATAGAGAGTATATTATCCATCGATCCACCCTAAGACAGAACTAAGGTAGATAGTCATTGAACTAAGGGATGATCGAGACTTGTAGTTTGACTCATGACACAAAATGACCACTGGACTTGTATGCAAAATGCTGAACAGAAATTGCTTGGACTCAGAGGGGAACAAATTACAAAGCATAATAAACTTGGTTCCTTAGTCTCAAGCGTCCCTATTTTACCACATTTGGGTTTGCTCAAAGATGAAAAAATATTGAAGTACCAACTTAGATAATTTTGGAGACCAAACTGTCTTTCCATGACGATAAATAAAAGTTCAAATAGGGATAAACTCCTTTTAATAGACAGTGATAACTTTCACAAACAGTGATAAAATTTCACAAAAAATACTAGATATTTCTCTTACATATGCATGTGACCGAAATATCTAGTTTTTTTTGTGAAATTTTATCACTGTTTGTGAAAGTTATTATTGTCTATTAAAAGATCTTATCCCTATTTGAACTTTCATTTAAAGTACTGACTTATCCATAGAACGCTTATTTTAAACCCATTAATATAAGATTGAATTGTAAGTAAGAAGGCCCTTACGTTAGTCTGATCTGTGAAAGTATAAATGAGAGTGTGGGTCATGTGCTCTATGTGTGTGTATAATTGAGTGAGTTGAGCAATAATGTTTATTGAAATTTCAGGTTTGATAGGAGATGGCTTGTGAATGTATTCAGGGAATGAATATTATGCAAGATTTAAAAACTTAGGACAATTGCTCCAATTGGCAATGGAGCACACATGAAGAATTTTGCAATTTTTTTTTCTTTGTTTCCGTTTTGGCTCTTGTTTTTCTTTGTTTCTGCAATGTAAAATAATTAAAAGTTATTTTTCATTCTTTGTTTTGTAATGTCATTGCCTTAGGGTGTTAGTGCATTAAAACCCACTTATGTTTATCATTTTCTTTAAATAGACAGGAGGTCTATATCTCCTAGCTTCAAAAGATTCAAATGTAATTTCAAGACTAGGGATTCTAAAGTAACTTATCAGCTTGTATATGAACCACTGATATAAACGAGCCATTTGTAAAAGAAACACTCTTGTAGAAAATAAGCAAGACAAAGGATGTGTGAAAAAGTACCATTTTTTAACCATCAAATGTAAGGTCATAAATATAGGGCACCCTTAAGATAAAAATAAACAAATCTTCAATTATGCATTTGTGTTCCTTAACAGACAGAAGGGATAATCCTTCAAGCTTTGACACACTAAATCTTACTTTTGGGCTCTTTCTTTTCCAGGGAGAGTTTTTGGATTTTTTCCCATCTAATTAAAAGCAAGAGGGACAGCATCAGATACAAATGACCATCCACTTAGCCTACATATCCAGGGGAAAATCATGCAGCTCTCCCATACTTCACTCTAACCTCACTAATGTTCAAATATATTGCCGAAATTATATATTTCAAAAGCATTCTGCTGCCCGTCACTATTTTTCTAGCTTTTGTTTTGTCACAGTAGATTGAATTTACAGGTACGAGGGTTAAAACAAGAGACAGATTGGCAGAAAAAAATCGGAAATATGAAATTTCAGGTATAGATTTGAACATTACAAGGGTTGGGTAAAGTAGAGCAGGGTTACAGGCAAAATGTGTTAGCTACAATTATTCTGCATAGTATGTTTTGGAATAAAATATTTTTCTGTATAAGTTTAGGGAATAGAGTATTGCAAATATTTTTTTTGGAAGGCGGGAGGGTTAGGCAAAGGAGTGCCAGTGGTTACCTCCCATGTGTTTTGGAATGTAATTGTAATAGATTTTCCAAAGTACACCTCAGAAATTTTTTGGGTAAGTTTGGAAAGCACTTGATGCCAAAACTGCTTCCACAAACTTGTTAAAAGGTATTAGCCCTCTGACACACCTACGAAACAAATTCCTAAAATTTCTAGATGAAACGTCCTAACCATGAAATCTACAAAGTTAAACAAATCGATTCAATGACTGGTAGTTCTTTTTGCATTGTTTTGGATTTTAAATTATGGCGCTCAAAAATAAAACTGGAATAATGTAAGAGAGTATGAGGCTCAGTTTTTCGTTCTAAGAACGACATACAAAGAGCAAAGAACGGCATTTCAAAGAACGGCTTAGAAGCGCAAAATAAAACCAAACGGCGAAAACGAACGGCTAATTTGTAAAACCGAGGATTGTATTTCCATAGAACGACGAAAACGAACGCAGCTATTGATAGCGGTAAGAAAAATTTGTTGAAAGAAAACTTTTTTGCGCGAGATTTTCAAAACAAAAAATCATGGACACGAATAGTCAACTAGAGTTTATTAATAGTTGCATGATTGATCTCAACCTATTTCTCAGCTCAGTAGCGGGGTTTTTCACCATAGACATCTCTGGCTGAGTTCTTCTTCTTCTATTTAACAGCAGGCGGGCTTTTCAGTAACACTATTTAGCCCTTTTCCTTTTGCTTCACTCTGTGGGCTACAGAGCTACTGGCTTGATTGCCTCATATTTATTAGATATATTCAGATATCTTTCAGCAGATCTTTCGACTCTAGGAGTTCAAATATAAGATGATAGATGTCGATTTCTATACTCTGTGTGCAGGTATAGTTGGCTAGGCTCTTGGCTGATAGTGGGATTTTGTGGTGTTTGAAGTATTTTAACAGTTTAGAAAGCAAGGTATGTTGTGCAGACGTCAGCATATTACATTCAAATAGGCAATGGTCAATTGTTTCATTATTCATATTACAATGCCTGCAAAGAGGGGACAGCGGAATTGAACCACTTGAATTAGAAAGCTTATATGAGAATGCAAGGAAATTTAGTCCATTTGTTCCAGAACGAATTCTATGATAAATTTTAGAAAGATACTTATTGGGAAAGGGGGAAAGGATAGTACTAATCTTATCAAACTTAATATCTGATAGCCTCCATTGGTAAATATCTCTAATTGGGATTGGTCTTCCACTTGACGGTTCAATATTTATACCATTGTTTGCTATTTCATCAACCTGATGATTACCACTTATGCCAGAGTGGCTAGGAATGTACTGAAAGTAAGTTTTTATGCCACTTGAAGCAAGATTATCAATAATACTGTGACAATGATAATTGTCAATGTCCAACTTGTATTGAGGAGCTGGGGCCAGCAACTCAATGATTGATAAAGAGTCAGAATAGATGATAATATTATTCGAATTTTCAATAAAAGATTGGTTTTGCTTAAGGTTTTCTAATGCCATGATTATGGCATTTAACTCAGCAGACATTATAGATAAATTATTAAATAATCTCTCACCCATTGCAATGTTCAGGTGAGGAAGGAAAACACCACTTGCAACCTTCTCATTCATTTTTGACCCATCAACAAATATTTGGAAATGATTTTTATAGGTAATCGTATTAATTTCTGCAAATTTTTTCTGGACAAAAGCAATGGGGGTTAAATCTTTATTCCATTTTGAAAATTCAGTATTTATTATGGGAGATGACCAATTCCATGGAGGGGATTGGGGGAAAGTAGGTGCAATAGACTTTGCTGGTACAGGGAACTTCTTTTGAATATTGGCATACTCATCTGCAATACATCTATACATGGCTGGATTTCTTAACCAATTATGTAATGTGTGTGAGCTATTTGATTCAATTTTTGTAAGATGTTTTATCAAGAGAAAGCTACGTCTCTCCCTTATTGTTGTTAATCAACTCTCCATAAGCAGAAACTTGGTGCTTTTTGGTTTACTAAGACCAAATAAGATACTTATTATATCATTTTGTGTTGTTTCAATTTTTTGCATCTGGGTATTTGCACATGCACCATAGACAATGAGCCCATAGTCAATATGGGGTCTTATATGTGATTTATAAAACTGGAGTAAGGTTTTCACCTTACAACCCCAGGGTGTGGAAAGAAGTCTTTTTAGTATATTTGCTTTTCTATAACATTTTTTTATTGTGTTTGAAATGTGGAGGTGGAAATTAAGTTTTTGGTCAAGCATGAGACCTAGGTAATTAATATTATTATCCTCTGGAATAGTTGTTTTATTTAGAGTTAGTTTTGCATTAACATGGTTTCGCTTCCTGTGAAATTGGATTATTTTTGACTTGGTGGGTGCAATGGGTAAATCTGAATGTTGAGAGAATTTTTCAAACTGGAAAAGTGACTTTTGCAGATTTGACTGTGCTATCTGAAAGGTGTTGCCAGATGACCATAGCACTAGATCATCAGCATATTGTAGATTCGTGTGGGGTAGGTTCATGTCCCAGAGATATAGGGCAAATAGGAGGCAACTGAGGACTGCTCCCTGAGGTAGGCCTTTGGATATTGTCTTTTGGGGTGAAGAGGCTGAACCAACACAAACAATGAAACTTCGCACTTCTATGAAGGATTTAATAAAGGATACTAGCTTGGGAGGTACTCCAAGGTTTGCAAGTTTATTTAAAAGGATTTGGTGGTTCACATTGTCATATGCTCCTTCAAAATCAAGGAAAGCTGCCACTAGGATATTATTTTTTGAGAAAGATTCATTTATTGCATTTGTTAGCAAAATGAAAGCATCTGTTGAGGAGTGGTATTTCCTGAATCCAGTTTGAGTGTGTGGGATCATGTTATTTTTCTCAACAAACCAGAGAAGTCTGTGATAAATCATTTTCTCCATTATTTTCCCCATCACAGGTGTAATCATTATGGGCCTATAAGACTCAGGGTTATCTTTTGGTTTATTTTTCTTTAGGATTGGTAGGAGGGACGAACATTTCCATATATTGGGGAACCTAGAGGATGCCCAAGCGTGATTATAAAAATTTAGCAGTTCTTGTTTGTATGAAGGTGTGAGATTCTTTATCCATGTAGGGTGTATATTGTCACAGCTGCTGCTAGTTTTGGACCTAATATGATGTATTGCATTATTCAATTCCTGGATTGAAAATGGATTAGTTATGTACTCGGATCCTGGGCGTGGTTGGTAACTAGGGTTCATAGGAATTGTGGACAGATTGCTTTGATTGTTTGACGTTAGCTTATTAACAAAAAGAGTTGCAAATAGGTTAGCCTTTTCAATATCATTGTCATAATGGGTATTATTATGTATAAGCTCATACAGGAGTGGGTTGGGAGAAGTCTTTTTCCCACATATGTGGTTTATGACTTTATGTTTAATTGGCTCATGCGTTTCTCTGGACAGATTATTTGCAAAATTATTCCAGTATTGATATTTAGCATCTATTATAGTCCTTTTTAGGTTAGATTATGCTTGTAATTTTTTTAAATATGTAGTATGTGTTTTTTTTTTTATGAATTCGGTCCTAGCTACCTTTTTTATCTTCCATTTATTTAGGCACTCATTTGTCCAGCATGCTTTAGGAATTTGTTAAGGGAATGTTTTCTTAGGTGTTGTCCTGGGGATAGCATGATTAGCTGCATTTATTAGTAAAGATGTCAAGGCTTCAGCATGTGTGTCAACTGTTGTGTTAGAAATGCATGAACTTTGGGTGAAACTTGTAATTTCATCATTTAGCTGATTTTGGAAAATAGACCAATTTGCTTTAGTGTTGATATAATTGGAAGTATGAGAAGAAGTTTCAGCAGGTTCATTTAGGGAGCAAACTATAGCAAAGTGGTCTGTACACAGACTATCAATTTTATTTATGTAAATTTTGTTCCAAAAATTTAGAGACACAATTTGTAGGTCAATTGTGGAGAATTTGGCACTTTTGGGGTTAAAATATGTAATTAGGTTTGGAGGGGTAGCAACAGCTAATTCATTATTATTTGAAATCATATGCTCAATAAATTTACCAGCTTTATTTGCTGGTTTATTCCCCCACAAAAGGCTGTGGGCATTGAAATCACCACAAATAATGATGTTTTTTAACATATTAGAATTATTTATATAATTAAAGAAATCCTTGGCATCTGAAGTTTGGCCATTAGGGTTATAAAAGCTTATTATGTAGGTTTGTAAATTATTCAGCCAAACACTTATACCAATTACATCAACATCATTTTCAAAATCTGGAAAATTGATGCCACAAAATTTTATATTATTATTAACTAATAAAGCTACACCACCTCCTTTTCTCTCTGAAGATCTATCCTTTCTCATGATAGTATATCCCAGAGACTTAATTTGTTGATTTTGGGTTAAATGACTTTCCTGGAGGCAAGCAATATTAATGGAATTATTATTCATAAATGATATTAGTTCATTTAGCTTATTTTCTGTGAGTGATCTTACATTCCATTGGAGTATTGATAAATGTTGTGTTGTTGATTTATTCTTCATATGAATGAGTATCAATGTTCAGCTTTTTTAAAAGTAAAGCAAGATCTTTTTTTGCTTGAATGAGCATATCATCTGGGATGTAAATTTTTGCCAATTCTGCAATAATTTTTGTTTTCTGTAGTTGATGTATGTTCATGGCCTGAACTGCATTACAGTTTAGAATGAATAAGCATATATTTGGGGTTTGCATTTTTGGTAGTGCATCCTGTTTGTTGGTTAATGGATTGATTCCTGGTAGTGTTTCTGGTTTGTTTCTTCTTGGGAGGGAGGGCCAGGCTGGCCTCATCTCCCCGGACAAGGAGGCTTGGTGGCTTGGTGATTGCTTCTGATAGGGATTTGAGCGAGGGGGCTTAGAAGATGGTGTCTGCTCTGGGGTGCGTGATGCAGTGGGGGCAATTGACTGGGGGGATTTGGTTGGTTTCATTACAGGCTTTATTTGGTATTGTTGGGCAGCATTTGCTTCCATTGCTGCAAAGGGGTATGGGATGGCCTTCTCTGTTGATATTTGGAGTGTTAGAGCTCTTTTCTTGTATGCAGGGCATAATGATTTATTTGTAGATTCATGTGGGCCTTTGCAATTGATGCATGTAGGCTGAGTGTTGTTGCAAGTTGTCAGCTCTTTAGGATGGAAAGATTTACAATTACTACACTCTTGGAGAATTTCATTGCATTTGTTTGTTGTGTGTCCCAGTTTGAAACACTTCTGACACTGAAAAGGCTTAGGTTTGTATTCCTTGTGTGGTTTGATTTGTCCAAATAGGAATAATTTTTCTGGGATATCAATTTTATCCTTCAGTGTGAATAAGAAGGATCTACTAGTTTTTAGGCCAGTAGAGTTAGGTTTTCCAAGTTGGGTAACATCTTCAACTGGGATTGTGTTTCCAGCCCTATCTGAAAGGCCTTCTTTTAACTCCTGAGTAGATATCTCTGGGGGAACATTATAAACTACTATTTTTGTTGGTGATTGTTTTGGGTTCCAATTAGATGCAATAATTGGGGTATTCAGAAGGAATTTAAGGTTAATTATTGTATCTGCTGATTTCTGATCTTCTACAGCTATTAGCAGAGATCCATCACGGTTAATGTTAAGAGAGATCATTGATTTTAGCAATTTAAAAATTGCAACTCTTATTGCAGAGATCATTTTTATTTCAAAGGGGGTAGTGGGATTAATTTTAAGGTAAATTCTTAAGTTTTGGGAGGGATAATCTTGGGCAGGGAGAGGGGAAATGCTTTTAATTGGGGAAATTTTTTTCCTTTTTTTAGAACTTCTAGAGAGGACCTCTTGAAACCCATTATCATCAATTATGGTTACATTAGCCCCTACACTTATCATTGTCCTATTCTCCGAACTGGAGCTATCATTTGAACTTTGAGAAAGTGTGCTTGACCAGCCAAGATGGGTATCTTTCACTATGGCACATTCACTGGAATTTGATTTGGGATCTGGGGGGACATTTTTTTTGGAGGACTTCTAAACATTGCCTATTGGAAAAAGCTTTAAACAGAGAAAAACAAAACTAAAGCAAGAAGGGAAAATGGAATGATATCAAACCGTCTGCACTATACTATGGGGAGAAGAACACCACAGTATAGCCCTGAGGATGAGTTGAGCAGGATTGGTTTGGTATAACTGCTGATTAGAAGCGATAATAATTCACAAGAAAATTTGTTTTAATTTTCTTATAGAGTTGCTGTTGCTGTTGCTGACTATTTATTTGTATATCTTTTTTTTGTGATGATCATGATGAAAATCGGTGCTGATTTTGTAAATCGGCGCCGATAACTAGAAAATTTTGAAGCTCAAATCGACGCCGATTTCTTTTAAAATCGGCGTTGATTTTGGGAACTCAATTAAAGCATCGAGTACATTCTTTTCCTCTTTATAGATGCATTAGCTTCCGTAAAAGTGCATGGAAGGTTAAACTTAGCCAGTGGCACCAATTACTAAAACGTTGGTGGGCAGGGGTGTAAATTTGCTATGGGAAAGGGGGGGGCAACTTCCCACCTAGACCCCAATTTCCCCTCAGACCTCAGTTTGCCCCCTAGCTGAAATTTAGTTTCTGCAAAAAAATCTTGTCAAAACAAAGATAAGCCTGCATATTTCAAGCATCCAGAGAAACAGGTCAGTTTTTCAGTATATCTTTGCCTTTATGGTAATATATGGTTAATTTTTCAGTTTTCACGGTCATTTTCACTTGATTTGGGAAATTGTTCCTGAATTTCCTCCTCCAGGGTTTTGAAGGGATTACGCCACTGCTGCTGGGCGGAGGGCAAAACATATTTTTTTTAATCCAGGGGAGTAAATTTTTCAAAGAAAACACCAAAAATTTTATTTTTCAATGAAATTACCAAACATGGGTATTTTTTTAAAACTTGGGGTGGGGGGAGTATTAAAAACATTTAGTCATTTCTTTAGGAATAGCAGTCGTAACTTTGCATCGTAGGTAGCGTGACACTATTTTGAGTTCTAAAGAACAGCTTGTTACACTTCTACTTAAAGAAAATCAAATAAAAAAACAAGCTTTTTAGAAATGAAAGTAAGGAGCAACACTAAAATTCAACACGAACAGAACTTGTTCCGTATATGAAGGGGTTGCCCAGCCTGCTCAATACTTCGCTCTTCACGCTAAAGTTCTTAGAACTTTTAAAAAAGCTTACTAATTAAACGGCATTTGTGTTTCAGGAGCCGTTCTTAAAACAACTGGGACAAACAGTCAAACTTTAGCGTAAAGAGCAAGGTATTGAGAAGGGGTCCAAACCCTTCGTATACGGAATAATTTCTGTTCGTTTTCAGTTTTAATGTTGCTCCTTACTTTCAGTTATAATTAACTTGTTATTTTATTTAGTTTCTGATCGTTTTTCAAATAATGCTGGTAAATCTGGCTCACCCTCCATGAACAATTCCCCGTCGCCTCATGAGAAACTCCTCCGTGGAAGTTTTCTCCCATGTAAAATGCCATCAGCCCCCCTCCATAAAATTCCCTTCGGGTAGTTCCATCCTCGCTGAAAATCCACCCCCTGTAAAATTTCTTGCAGACGATTCAGCCTTAAAAATTCTCCTTAGCCTACTTTCTTTTGAAAAAGAATTCAATTTCTAACCGTTTTCTCGATCACTCCGGAAATACCCCCTCCCGTGGAAAATGTTTTCCGGAAATCCAAACACGCTGAAAAAAGCCCCTGGATAATTTCGCAGAACATCTTCACATGCGTAATTGATCTGGCAAAGAGAAAGTAAGACAAATAAAAAGAATTTTGCAAAGGAATTCTTTCAAACCCCCCAGTGTAAAACTTCCCCAGGAAAGTTCACCCTCCAGAAATGTTCCTCCTCACGAAAAATTCTCCCTATGGAAACCCACCCCAAGCATAAAATTCCTCCCCGGAAAAATATCTGTATACTTCCCAATAACAAATACTATACTTAAACAATGGGCAAAATTTCACAGTTTACAGGCCTCTTCCCACCGACTGTGGAGGGTCATTTTACCCCTAATGACGTAGTTATTTGATCTTTCAACTATACTGAACAAAATGACTATCTAAAAATTTTGGTCAGATAGCTTTGGGGAAAAAGGTCGTGAGAGGGGGACTAGTTGCCATCCAATATTTTGGTCTTTCTCCCGGCAAAAATAGCATAGGCTACTACAATATTTTTGTATATAGGAGCTTGTTACGTCTACAGTAGGGTTCTCTGATACGTTTAATCTGATGGTATGGTTTTCATTAATATACCTTGACTTTTATGAGGTGTTTCCCCCTTTTTCAAAAATCAACAAATTTTCTCAGGGTCGAAACTTTTGATGGATAACACTAAACTTCATGAATCTTGTATATTTGGAATCAGTATAATAAGCTGATTCTTTTGATGTATCTATTGGTATCGAACTTTGATTTCTTAGATTTCCGGTTAATATTGAGTAGAATTGCTCCTTACTTACAGTTCGTTACCACGAACTGCTTGATTACTGTGAATTTCAAAGGCACTTGAGAATTCTAGAAAAAGGTCAATTAGCCCAAATATATTTCATAGCCGATGATATGTTTCGGTGACAAACTGTTTAAAGAAAGTACTATATTTTGCTTTTTTCATGCCAGCTTTATACAGAGCATGATTCGTTTCGTATAAAAACTGTCGGTTCTGAAAATTAAAGTTCTGATCTTGTGCTTTCGGGTAGTTTACAATTGAAATATACAATAATATGCAATAGTATGTATACAGTTAAAATATACAACAGTAAGCATTGAAATACTTACAATAGTTTACGATACAATAGGTACTAATATAAATGAATAAATAAATCTTAAAATGAGTGAAACTTAAATTGAATGTGTAAACCAAGCTTGAAACGAGCAAATATCCCTATATACAAAAGTTTGGGTACTGCCTCCTTCTGTCACTGTAACAGCCTAAAACCTAATGTGTCATTTGCGTTTTACTAAAAATGAATTATATTACAAATATTTTCTTTTGTACTTTTTACAACATTGAAAATAAAAATAAAATTATGATAGAATCTAATTTTTAACAGATGAGCCTTCAGCAAGTAATATCATTATATATCAAATGTTTAGTTTAATTTTATTAGTTCCCTCCAAGGCTTTTCAAGATAAATACAGTTTTACTACAAACAAGAGATTGGATACAGCCGCCTTCCCTAACTGTAAAAGTCTAAAGCCTACTGCGTCATTGGCGCTTCGCTGAAAATGAATTACCTTACAAATATTTTCTTTTCCAGGTATTACAGCATTGAAAATGACAATAAAAACTATAGTGAAATAAAATCTTGAACTGACGATTGCCAAGAATTAATATCATTATATATCAAATATTCAGTTCGATTTTATTTGTACTTTCCAAGATTGATAAAAAAAACATATAGTTTTCAGTAAAGTGCCAATGACGCAGTAGGTTTTAGACTCTTACAGTGAGAGAAAGAGACAGTGCCCAAACTCTTCTTGGCTAGGATTTTTGTTCGTATCAAGCTTGATTTGCATATTCAATTTAAGTTTCACTCGTTTTAAAATTTATATATTCATTCATATTAGTACCTGTTGTAGGCTTTGTTTTTTTTATTATTGCTTATTTGATTTCTGTTCGTTTTGGGTTTCATTTATTCTTTAATAGTAATTTGTGGTCATTTTGAGTTTGCGTTATTGTAGGTTTCTATTTCTTCTGATCTCAACTGCCCCCTCCAGACCCAAGTTTGACCACATATAAGCCTGCATAATTCAAGTATCCAGATAAACAGGTCTGTTTCGTTTAGTATATCTTTGCCTTTATGGTAATATATGTATAATTTTTCAGTTTTCACTGTCATTTTCAGTTGATTTGGGAAAATTAGCTCTAGCTTCCCTCCCCCCAGGATTTTGACGAAATTACGCCACTACCCGGGGCTTAGAGGTTCAACCAAGGAACCATAGTTATTTTGCCTTTGGACTATTTAGAACAGAATGGCTCTTTAAAATTTTTAATCGTATGCATTTGGGAATATAAGGGTCTAAGGAGGGGGCTGATTACCCTCCAATCACTTTTAACTAAAAAAGGCACGATCAATTTTGATTTCCAATAAAGAGTTAGAATTAATTAAGTTTAACGGAATTTCAAACTAAATGCCACCAGCTGTTCCGGGGACATTTTAGATACACCCTCCTGACAACCTAGACATGCGTAGTATCTTTTGATTGAAAAAAAAAATGACGCTTAGCCACTTCCAAGATATTGCAGATGCACTCCGTTGTTAATTCTAATTTATTAGTTCTAATTACTGGTTTTTAATTTATTTAAATATTCACTTTGTTTTTCCTGAAAGTTTCAACTAAATCCCATCACCGCCCCTGTGTCCTACAAAGATGGGGATATTTAATGCATATGTCGGCTCAGTCCTACTATATGGCACAGAAAATTGGCCAGCAACCCCCAAGACTTTGAGCATGCTGGAAGTAATTCAAGGAAAAGGACTCTGGAAGATAGAGGGACTTTGTTGGTACGACTTTATCAGTAACACAAACCTCGTGTCCCGTACGATGCAGGTTGCGTTCTTCCTTCAATTTGCGCAACGCACACTGAGATGATATGGCCACCTTCTCTGAATGCCAAAAGAGACCCCTTCATTGTATTTGATTTTAACCCTGTGGTCTCTGGATGGGAGGGACCACACGGTCGCCCAAGAGCAAGATGGTCCGAAAATGTACATAATTTTCTAAGTAGGACAAGCATAAGACCCGAAGATGTACCAGCGGCAGCTCAAGATCGTGTTTACTGGAGAAGGATAGTGTCGGCTCTCTCGACACTAGCGCCAAGTCAGCAGGAGAATTGAGTCAAAAGTAAGTCAAGTTAATGAAGATACTAGGCAAGAAATTAAAAAAGAAAATTGAAAATAATAGAATTTCCTAGTGACAAGAGAATGTAACTATGCCAAGGTAAACCACAACAAAACACTACTTAAATATTCCAACTCTTTCATTTCAATGAAACAAATTCAAAATGAACTTTGAAAAATCATAAAAATGTAAGTGTGATACGGTAAACCACGACAAAGCACTGTTGAAATATTCTAACTCTTGCAGTTCAAGGACTAAAATCCAAGATGAGCTTTGAAAAAATCTAGAGACAGCTACTGCGACAATATAAAACCACGCCAAAACATTACCGAAATAAACAGACTCTTGCATTTCAATTACAACAACAGCAAGAAAATTCGAAAAATAAATGGATTGTAACCTTTACGTGTTAAACGACAAGGAAACACTACAGAAATATTCCAACTCTTGCATTTCAACGACAAAAATCCGAATTGAACTTTGGAAAAACAATATAATAGAAGCTTGACAAGGTAACCACCACAAAACACAACCGAAATATTCCACCTCTTACACTACAACGAATGAAATTCAAAAAATGAACTTTGAAACATCAGGAGAATGTAATTGTAATAATGTTAACCACGACATAACGCTATTCAAATATTCCAACTCTTGAATTTCAATGGAAACAACGGAACTAAACTACGAAAATTCTTTATATAGTGAGCTTTTCATTTTAAACGACGCCAAACACTACCGAAATATTCCAACTCTTGCATTTCCAGGAAAGAAATTTAAAATTAACTTTGAAAAATCAAGAGAATGTAATCATGACAAGGTAAACCACGACAAAACTGTCTTTAAATAGTCCAACTCTTTCATTTTAACGAAAGAAATCCAAACTGAAGTTTGAAAATAAGAGAATGTAATTGTGAAAAGGTAAACAACGACAAAAATCTACTGAAATATTCCAACTCTTGCATTTCAATGAAAGAAATTCAAAATGAACTTTGAAAAATCAAGAGAATGTAACTGTGACACGGTAAATCACGACAAAACACTACTGAAATATTCCAACTCTTGCATTTCAACGAAATAAATTCAAATGCAAAGTTAAATCAATAAATTAATTATGAGAGAAAATGTAAACCATGACAAACCAAGAAATATATTGTAAAACTTTAATTTAAAAGAATGAAATTCAAAATAAACTTTGAAAAATCAATAGACTGTAAATGTGACACGGTAAACCACGACAAAGCCCTACTTAACTATACCAACTCTTGCATTTCGATGAAAGAAATTAAAATAAAATTTGAAAAATCAAGAGAATGTAGCTGTGGCTAGTTAAACCACCAAAAAACACTACTTAAAAATTTCCAACTCGCGCATTTCAACGAAATAAATTCAAAATGATCTTTGAAAAATCAATATAATGTAAGTGCTACAAGTTAAACCACTAAAAAACACTACTTAAATATTACAAGTATTGAATTTAAATTAAATAAATCAAAAATGAAATTTGAAAAATCATGATATTTTAACTGTGAAAATGTAAACCAAGACAAAACACTACTGAAATATTACAACTCTTGCATTTCAAAGAAAGAAATACAAAATGAACTTTTGAAAATCAAGAGAATGTAACCATGACAAGGTAACCACCACAAAACACTACAGAAATATTCCAACTCTTGCATTTCAACGTAAGAAATTCAAAATGAACTTCGAAAAATCAAGAGAATGTAACTATGACAAGGTAAACCACAACAAAACACTACTGAAATATTCCAACTCTTTCATTTAAAATAAATAAATACAAAAATAAAATTTAAAAATAAGAGAATTTAAATATGACAAGGTAAACCATAATACAACACTACTTAAATATTCCAATTCTTACATTTCAAATCAAGAAATCATCAATAAAATTTTACAAATAAATAGAATATAATTTTGACAATTTTTACTTAAAAAAAATACTACTGAAATAGTACAACTCTTTCATTTCATCGAAAGAAATTCAAAAAGAACATTTAAAATACGAGAAGTTAATTTTGACAAGATAATGTAACGATGACAAGGTAAACCGCAACAAACCACTACTTAAATATTCCAAATCTATCATTAAAATTAAATAAATAAAAAATGAACTTTTAATACTCATGAGAATGTAATTGTGACAATGTAAACCACGACCAAACACTACTGAAATATTCTAACTCTTTCATTTCAACAAATGAAATACAAAATGATCTTTGAAAAATATAGAGAATGTAAGTGTGACAAGTTAAACAATTAAAAAACACTACTTAAATATTCCAAATTTTTAATTTAAATTAAATAAATCCAAAATTACATTTTGAAAAAAAATATAATGTAAGTTTGACAAATTAAACGACGACAAAACACTACTGAAATATTCCAACTCTTGCATTTCAACGAAATAAATCCAAAATGAACTTTGGAAAATCAAGAGAATGTAACCGTTACACGGTAAACCTCAACAACACACTACTGAAATATTCAAATTCTTTCATTTCAACTCAATAAATACAAAATGAAGTTTGAAAATAAGAGAATGTAATAGTGACAAGGTAAACCACGACAAAACACTACTGAAATATTCCAACTCTTACATTTCAACGAAAAAAATTCAAAATGGACTTTGAAATATCAAGAGGATATAACTGCGACAAGGTAAACCACGACAAAATGCGACTGAAATATTACAACTCGTGCATTTCAAGGAAAGAAATCCAAAATGAACTTTGAAAAATCAAGAGAATTTAACTGCGACAAGGTAAACCATAAAAAAACACTACTGAAACATTCCAACTCTTGCATTTCAATGAAAGGAATCCATAACGAACATCGAAAAATCAAGAAAATGTAAATGCGACAAGGTAAACCATGACACAACATTACTGAAATATTCCAACTCTTGAATTTCAACGAAATAAATACAAAATTAACTTTGAAAAATAAAGAGAAAGTAACTGTGACAAGTTAACCCCGACAAAACACTACTGAAATATTCTAACTTTTGCATTTCAACGGAAGAAATCCAAAATGAACTTTTAAAAATCAAGAGAATGTAACTGTGACAAGGTAAAGCACAACAAAACACTACTGAAATATTCCAACTCTTGCATTTCAAAGAAAGAAACCCAATATGAACTTTGAAAAATCAAGAGAATGTAAGTGTGACAAGGTAAACCACAACAAAACACTACTGAAATATTCCAACTCTTGCATTTCAAAGAAATAAAGTCAAAAATGAACTTTTAAAA